>NW_020442435.1:37023-67151 GCF_000699045.2 Agrilus planipennis
GAAGAAGTAATCGAAGCTGTAAATGGTTATTTTGAGGAGCTTGACGAATCAGTCTATAGAGATGGCATTAATAGACTGGAACACCGCTATGAGAAATGTATCAGCCTTGGAGGAGATTATGTTGAGAAATAAAAAAAAAAAATTTTTAAAAACCTTGTTTTTCTTGGTCAGGCCGGAAACTTATCAATCCACCCTCGTAGACAATAATTTGGTACACTTTGAAACAAAATTTAGATTTTCCGATGAGGACATGTAAAAAAATTTTCTGCATTGATAAGTCTAAAAACTATCCTACTTGGTCCGAAGCAGTACCAGAATGTTCATTGAAAACAATACAGTGAATACAACATACCGAAAAATTAAATCATCAAAGAACCAATGCACCTAAACGTATTACATCAAAGTTTTCAGGGATTTCAATTTTCCTTCACATTTTATTCACAGGGTGAAATGAGATAACAAAACCATCACAATTAAGGTTTGCGGGAATTTTCTGTAATCGCAGATTAGAAGTCAGTAGGTAATGTATTGACGAAAATCTTGATTGGAGTTCTTATACTTTTTAAAGAAATTTGAAGTGGGTTTCTTTTATTTAGTTTGGTACTAATGTAAACACCAAGAGAATATCGTTGTTTTTATGTAAACCATGTAGTGTATAAAGTAGACAGGTTTAGGTACAGTAGATAAACGAGATGTGGTATAGTTTTAGACGTCTCGTAAGCAAACCAATTTTGCGATCTTGCAAGAAATTGAAGATTTTTTGTAGTGCTAAAAATTAACATTTTATTTTCATGAGATCCAGAATTATATAATAACAAAAATCGTCTCCCCTGTATATATCTTTGAAAATATCTAGTGAAACTAAAGTGCAGGGTGTAACAGAAATAAGTGTCAAGCTTGCAGGAAGTAATAGAGCAATATAAAACATGAAAATTGTCATTTGTATATTCGAAAGTTCACCGTTTTCGAGAAAACCGTAGTTACAAGTACTGGTAAACTCAATTCCGACCCTGGTAAAGAAACGGTCCGCAACGCTATACTCAATCAGCTGGTAATTACCAGTATCAGCGTACTATTTGTTTGATTAGTGTAGGTTAGTATGTCACTGCAGAATAGTTGTTGTTATAATAATGTGACATGTATTTGCGGATTTCAAAGAAGACAATCCCCAAAATACCTAGCAGATACATGCAAAATAGCAGGGAACATTGGCTCCTCTCATGCGACAGTGTAGCAGATTTTAAAGGAACAGTTGCTGCATCCTTACAATTTGCAGCGAGTGCATGCCTTGCTTGAAACTAATTTTCAGTTGAGAATAAATTTGTGTCAGTAATTTTGAAATAAAAATGCTGCATAGCACAAATAACCACTTTTGGTGCGACGCAAATTTGCATGTTGTACATCCTTTGTGATAACAAGAATTGTTTTCGATAAATGTGTAATACAAAGTTTTTGGAGATCTATTTGAATTTTTTGGTAGGTTTACATACAACTACCTGCTAAAAGGTAACGCGCTTTGACAATACCTCAATGGTGACGTTTAAGTTTACTTTAATAAAATTGCAATTCGGTTCGATAAAATCGACACTGTTTACGTTCTCCATCCATGTTGCTGCAGTTTTATTCGCACAACGCCATTCGGTAGACACCTGTTGCCAATTCACGTACAGGACCGGCTTTGGATTGAAAATTATTGTAATTTTATTAATTTTTTTTTCCTTTATTGCAATTATTTTAGTTGAAAAAATCATTTTTTTTTTCAAATCCCTAACACGTTTATTTTGCGTCTAATGTATCACTCAGTTTGAAGAACGTTGTACAACTTTGTACAATTACTTGTATGTACAAGGCACATATTTTGTTACGCTCTACTCCACCTCTAATTGCATATTGTCTATAAGAATTATATCCTATTAAGTACCACGAATGAACAAATGAATATATGGGTTTGCTGTACATTTGTTCTGATTTATTTTTTAAAAGTTGCTTCACATTCGATACCGATTATTATTTGTTCATGCTTTCTTTGTGTTATAAAATGTTGAAGGAAAAGGTTCGACCATGATCGTGTAAATTTTTTAATGTTGGCGATCAGCGCGTTGTAGATTAATCAAGAAGGGGCGTTTTGTATACGGTACGAAATGTTTTACATTTTTTTGCCAGTCGTCATTGAAAATGAGACTTCAAAAAGCGGGAATGCCAATGCGACAAAAATATCTTTTACAAAAATGTCACGATCAAACTAACTCACCTTGGTTTCGCTGCCACTCCTAACTAAGCCTTTCACATTTTACATTTATTAACAACTGCACCCGTTAACTTGTTGTCCGATTGATCATGTTATTATGCAGATTTATTTTGTTAAATATTTATATGATAGTTGTTGTAAACGCAAATGGAATTCTCTGCCAGGTCAAAAAACAGCTATTTCGAACGCGGATGTGTAACAATGAAACAAATGTATCAAGGTTGCATTTATTTATTTTTTTTTAAATACGTAGGTATTTAGTCTTCTTTTTCGCAGTGGGCTATGTAAACAGTGGGGAGAAAGCACCTACAGGCGGTGTTTTTGAGGTTATCTAATGAAAATATAATATACATTTCAGAAATATTTCATAAAAGAAAATTGGGATACTGGGAATTTAATGTTTTTTTATAATAACAGGGAAAGTTCTTATTAAATTACACTNGTTTGCAAATAGTTAAGGATGTGGGATTTTCCAGTTTTAGGGAAATGCGAAGACTAGCTCAGGATAGGAAGGAGTGGAGGTGCGTGTCCAACCAGTCTTAGGACTGACGACCTTATGATGATGATGATGATGAGTTGTGAGAGTTATGAAAACTCGGGAACTTACACTTCTTCTAATGCATAAATTGATCCTTGCTCCAACAAAATTGTACAATTGCCTATTCGGTCTTGGTTTTAGTCTTGGTCTTGTTCGTTTCGTGTTACAATTTTGCAAGAACAAGAAGAAGAGCAAGATCGAAACTGCAAGACCAAGGATAATTTTCCTCATCACTAACAAGTCATGTTATGATAGTTTTTGATAGACAATATTAAAAAAAACTGATAGTCATTAAGGAAGTTCAGACGTGAATCAGCCTTTTTCAAATAAAAATAATTTCGAAACATCTGACGCGCAGTGTGGTTATTAGTGGATAAGAAGAAAGGAGGTTGCACTGTTGTCTACGACTATCGCGAGTGAACTATTCTAAAATCAACTAAGTATTAATTAAACAATTGTTGCTACAAAGTAAATGCTGCAATCGTCAGTGACATTTTTTCGGTCGACAGTGTGCTTAATCAACTAATAACAAAATTCTAAAATGTCGGGAAATTGTCCCAACAATTATCAATCAATGGGAACGTGACAGATGTTATTTAGTTTTTGTCGATAACGCAGCGCCTTACAGATATTTAGATTTCGAACTAAATAGGTTGACCGGCGCAAAGTAGAAAAGAACAACACTAGGCCGTAAAAGGAAGGAGACAACTCTCTTAACCGGTGAGGAGCGTATAATCCGTACAGTACTGCACGGAAAAATTGACCATTTTATCCACTACTATTTCATTGCTCAAATGTGCTGTTATTGGTACCAATTACTACTGAAAATATCAACGAGATGTTTATTTATATTTGAAGACATATTAAAGGCTTTAACGCTTGTTGTCGACTCGCACTACTATTCATGATTGAACAAAACTTTTCACAGGTACTGTATGAAAAAGTATGTTTAATGAACAAGAGTCGAGAGTGTAATGAGCTTTTTTCTCCCTGCCTACGATTTTACCAGCGCGCATCCAAGACATTGGATGGGGCACATCGCTAAAGAAAGTAAATGAAGTATACTTGTTTTTATCAAAATAAAATGTAATCTATATTACTGAGGAATAGGGAAGCTATCAATTAGTTCAAAAATTTTTTGGAATCGGTGTAGCATTAATTCCAGAGAGATTGTCTAGCCTTTTATACCTTTAATACTTCAAATTTTGTGACCAAAAGTTTAAATCAAAAATGTATCTCCTTCTTCTAGACTCTAAACATTCCCTGTCACATGATACTTACGTATTTCAGTTAAAAATAACATTGGTGAAGATAAGCTGCCGATCGGAGAAGAAGATACGTATAACCAGCATCGCAATAATCTCCGTAGTACTTAATATATTAACCGAAATTTAATATAAGTATTTCTTATTACACAATTTTATTCATGTTTTCTGTTGCATTTTTGTTACATTTTATGATAAATGATAAATATAGGTTTGAAAATTCAAAATTAAGCAAAACAGTGATTGAATTAATCTAATAGGGGGCCTTCTACATCCATTTCTGTCATTTTAAATAGACGGTGGAGCCAATTTAGCTTGCAGGCAACAATTTAACATTTGATATTATTAATTTATTCCCGCTGTGAGGAACTTTTTTTTGCAATATTCTGCTTAGGCTCCCGCTGTTAATGATGTTGTTACATGAAGAACAATAAAAAACAAGAGAAAACGTTACATTCATGTTATTTTTCTGTGATTATTAACAGTGTAAACTCCCACACAATTTATAATGTCTTTTTTTTGTATACAGGTAAGGCAAATTATTCACCGAACATAGAAATTACACGTTTCTTTGTCGGTATTTTTGGTGAATGTGCGGAATTTATTCTTTCAACCATTACGTCTATCTGAAAATATCATCGGCATTTCTAAAAACTGTCTTAAACTAACGGAAGCTTCAAAATATTTTGAACTAAGCGTAACACCTCTAAAAAACCATACCAAGACCAAAACTGCCCCAGTCTTAGTATTGGCCTTAGTCTTGCTTATTCAGTTTTGGTCTTGGTATCGGTCTTGCTCAAATACTACTAGTCCTGATCTTGTTCTTGGTCTTCCTGAAATTTTCTGTCAAGCAATTTATAAAAGAAAGTAGTGTCGGCAGTTGTAAGAAAAAAAAAAAAATTAAAGTAAAACAAAAGTACCTACTGGTATGCAAGAGAAGAAAAAGTAGGGAGAGTGAATATAAAGATAGAAGACGAAAAATTCGAAGAAGTGGCTGATCTTAGGTATCTAGGAAGTCAGATAAGTCAGGACGGAAGGAGTAGTAGGAATATAAAGCAGAGGATATCGCAGGGTCGAGTCGCCTTCAATAAACTGAAGTTATTTCTATGCTCGCGAACGGTTAATTTATAAATTCGAAAAAGATTGTTAAAGGTTTGGAGCACGGAGCTGTACGCGACTGAAAAGAAAAGGTTAGAAATGTGGTGTTACCGGCGAATGATGAGGATACCGTGGATAGAGAAGGTTAGAAATGAAGAGGTATTAGAAAGAATAGGAGAACGGAGGACTCTACGCTAATCAATAAAAAAATAGGCGAGATAGGTTGGTAGGACACCTTCTCAGGCATGAAGGTCTAGTCAGAGACATATTAAACAGGAATTAAGAGGAGTAGAGGTAGAACTAGATTAGATTACCGTTTGCAAATAGTTAAGGATGTGGGATTTTCCAGTTTTAGGGAAATGCGAAGACTAGCTCAGGATAGGAAGGAGTGGAGGTGCGTGTCCAACCAGTCTTAGGACTGACGACCTTATGATGATGATGATGATGAGTTGTGAGAGTTATGAAAACTCGGGAACTTACACTTCTTCTAATGCATAAATTGATCCTTGCTCCAACAAAATTGTACAATTGCCTATTCGGTCTTGGTTTTAGTCTTGGTCTTGTTCGTTTCGTGTTACAATTTTGCAAGAACAAGAAGAAGAGCAAGATCGAAACTGCAAGACCAAGGATAATTTTCCTCATCACTAACAAGTCATGTTATGATAGTTTTTGATAGACAATATTAAAAAAAACTGATAGTCATTAAGGAAGTTCAGACGTGAATCAGCCTTTTTCAAATAAAAATAATTTCGAAACATCTGACGCGCAGTGTGGTTATTAGTGGATAAGAAGAAAGGAGGTTGCACTGTTGTCTACGACTATCGCGAGTGAACTATTCTAAAATCAACTAAGTATTAATTAAACAATTGTTGCTACAAAGTAAATGCTGCAATCGTCAGTGACATTTTTTCGGTCGACAGTGTGCTTAATCAACTAATAACAAAATTCTAAAATGTCGGGAAATTGTCCCAACAATTATCAATCAATGGGAACGTGACAGATGTTATTTAGTTTTTGTCGATAACGCAGCGCCTTACAGATATTTAGATTTCGAACTAAATAGGTTGACCGGCGCAAAGTAGAAAAGAACAACACTAGGCCGTAAAAGGAAGGAGACAACTCTCTTAACCGGTGAGGAGCGTATAATCCGTACAGTACTGCACGGAAAAATTGACCATTTTATCCACTACTATTTCATTGCTCAAATGTGCTGTTATTGGTACCAATTACTACTGAAAATATCAACGAGATGTTTATTTATATTTGAAGACATATTAAAGGCTTTAACGCTTGTTGTCGACTCGCACTACTATTCATGATTGAACAAAACTTTTCGCAGGTACTGTATGAAAAAGTATGTTTAATGAACAAGAGTCGAGAGTGTAATGAGCTTTTTTCTCCCTGCCTACGATTTTACCAGCGCGCATCCAAGACATTGGATGGGGCACATCGCTAAAGAAAGTAAATGAAGTATACTTGTTTTTATCAAAATAAAATGTAATCTATATTACTGAGGAATAGGGAAGCTATCAATTAGTTCAAAAATTTTTTGGAATCGGTGTAGCATTAATTCCAGAGAGATTGTCTAGCCTTTTATACCTTTAATACTTCAAATTTTGTGACCAAAAGTTTAAATCAAAAATGTATCTCCTTCTTCTAGACTCTAAACATTCCCTGTCACATGATACTTACGTACGATATTTCAGTTAAAAATAACATTGGTGAAGATAAGCTACCGATCGGGAAAGAAGATACGTATAACCAGCATCGCAATAATCTCCGTAGTACTTAATATATTAACCGAAATTTAATATAAGTATTTCTTTAGAAGCGAATGATTTATTGCGAAAGCTTTATGTATAAAAAGGTTCAGGTTAAACAAAGGGCATAATAAATTTTCCAGGAGGCAAGGTGGCATGCCTGTTTCGTTTTCATTTTGTTAAACGATAAAAGAGTTTTTGATTTCATCGGAGATGTTCCCGAGCAGGAAACAGCATTCCTCCGGTGTTGTGTGTCGCAGCGGAGAAAAAAGCCGTTATAGTATTTTGCATAATTTGCAAATAAAAAGCGAAAGCATTGACGTAAACGTACATAAATCATTAGCTAAACTTATGAATAAACGAAAACAGTACCTTAAATACTACTTTAATGATATGCGTATATTTCGCGAATCGCAGGTAAAGATAAGGAAATGAAGATAATTTAAGATCTTTAAACTTGTATTTTATTGTTCGTTATTTCTTAAGTTTTAATTAGTTCGTAAAGTTAGGTTTTATAGCTTTCGATTTCTTTATGGTATTCGTACTGCCTTGTGTGATATTACCAGTGTGTTATAACCAGTATTATTATTGCTTCAAATATGGCATTGCGTTGTGTTATATCTATTGTATTTTGTGTTATGTTGTATAGTATCATTATTTTGTTTTGTATTGTGTGAATATTGTGGTGCAAAGCTCCTTTTACTGAATTTACACCTTGCGTTAGTTATGTTCTACAATTTTATGTTGCGGTACACAGAAATATTCTTTGGTGTTACCATGTGTTGTAAGTATTATACTGATTTACAATGTGTTAAGTTTCAAGCATTATTTTATGTTGTACTGAACTATATTAATTTACATTCTAATTCTTTGTGGTGTATTTATATTTAATTGTGTTGTGCTTTGTAATTGGTCACTGCAATACACTGTAGTTTCCCATTGGATCACCTTTTGTGTTGTATAGGGAGCAATGTATTGTAGTGTTTTGATTACCCCATGTTTACATTGTTCTGTATTGTGTTGTGTAACGTTACATTGTGTTTTGTTCAGTTGTGTTTTTTACATTACATTTTGGTGTATTGTGTTGTGCTACATCTTTAAATAAAATTACATTGCGGAGCATTGTTTTTTACTGTATTACATTGCGGTGTATTGTGTGAAATGGAAATTTTGTACCTTATTCGTACTACCTTGTGTGATATCACCAGTGCGTTATAACCAGTATTATTATTACTTCAAATATTGCATTGCGTTGTATTATACCTATTGCATTTTGTGTTATGTAGTATAGTATAATTATTTTGTTTTGTATTGTGTGAAAATTGTGTTACAAAACTTTTCTTACTGAATTTACACCTTGTGTTAGTTTTGTTCCACTGTGTAGCAGTATTGTCGAGTTTACATTGTTATAATTTTGTGTTGTGGTACACTAAAATATTCTTTGGTGTCAGCGTGTGTTGTAAGTATTATACTGATTTACATTGTGTTAAGTTTCACGCATTATTTTACGTTGTATTGAACTATATTAATTTACATTCTGATTCTTGTGGTGTATTTATATTTAATTGTGTTGTGCTTTGTAATTGGTCACTGCAATACACTGTAGTTTCCCATTGGATCACCTTTTGTGTTGTATAGGGAGCAATGTATTGTAATGTTTTGATTACCCCATGTTTACATTGTTCTGTATTGTGTTGTGTAACGTTACATTGCGTTTTGTTCAGCTGTGGATTTTTACATTACATTGTGGTCTATTGTGTTGCGCTACATCATTAAATAAAATTACATTGCGGAGCATTGTGTTTCATTGTATTACATTGCGGTGTATTGTGTGAAATGGAATATCTGTACCTTGTACGTCTTTTTCCGGTATTCAGAGTGCTGAATGAATTTGAATCCACTGTGGATGTACCAAAAGACGTAACAGAAAAAATTAAAGTTAAATTTTGCAGCAGGATGGGTTCAACAGCCGGTAAATGGTGCATATGTTTGAACTTAAATCCAGCTGGACATTCGGAATATTTAATGAACGTTAACGGTGAAATTATCTTCGTTTTCGTTAGTCTACTCTGGAGCTGCCACTGCTATTGCTTCACTTTCGATTTATATTCGATCGCAATGTCTCTGTAAATCATCTTTTTTTAAGCGGAAAATGGCATGCATGCAACGGGGCACCGGACCCTTTCGGCACGCACCATCGGGCAATACTTTCTCCCATGCTGTTCGTTACATAAGTTCGACAAAATAAAAACATTTTCGAGTCGTTTACCTTTTAGCGCACGCAGCATACACGACGAATTGCCGAAAAAGTCGGCGGGTAGGCAAATAAATTTGTGAAAAAAAAGACGGTGTAAGTTGGCGGAACAGAATCGCCCGCTCTTGATACGCCAGGGCCGGATCGGAAAAATGTAGCTGTATTACATAGATAGGTACAGAAAATAGTTATATTACTAAAGTACAGGATATTATTATTTGCTCTATTTGTACTTCGTCAAAATTAATGAAAATGATGGAACATTAGTAGAAAAGCAGAGTAAATACATAATATATTTAACACGAATACCACCTGAGACGTATCAAGAAAACACAGAGAATTTCGGGGTCGGGTGGAAGATAACAAAAGGTATATAAGGCATTTTTAATTATCTTACGTCTTATATAAGATCTACAAGCACAAAGTAAAATTCTACAATTATTCTAATAGTTTAACAATATATTATTCCACTATTTCTGTTGCCTGCAACTTGATCCACGCGGAATTATGTCGCAATCCCCCGTTTTCCACCTTTTGGGGTGGAATTTTGAAAAGATTTATATAGTGGATTATACAAAACGAATTATAACCTTTTCTCTCCTATTAAAAGGACCCCTGAAGCAGCATTAAAAAATATTGTAGGGTGAGGGTTTAGAGATGTTAAAATTTGTGGTTGTTTGCATTTTCGAATGAGAAATTTGAAAACTCTAAAAAAGAATGTTTTTATCGAAAAACTAAAAAAAAATTTATTTCGACGAGGCAGTAGCTCTCAACGGGTGACAGAATAATTTCGTTCTCGTTTCGTTTTCGTTTTTACTAAAGTTCCTGATGACTTTTTTCTTTCCGTCATGTACTTGGGATAACACACCACCAAGTTCCACGTTAGTAGCGTCAGAATCAACGTTGAATGGTTCGCTAAACTGGGGGGTATGGTAAGCTTGCCGCTCCAGGGAGCATAATCTTCAAATAGTCAAATGCTTTCTGACAGAGTCTGGTGTCAATTGGAATGAAACTCCATCTTCTCTAAGTCTGTGTAGTAGTCTGGCTATATCTTACAGTCCCAGAAAACTTGTAAGTTCATAACGATCCTTTGTTATGACCAACTTCGTACGACATCCGTTTTGTATTACTTACTCTTAGCATCAGATTAAATGAGCAAGACCAAGACTTAACACGTAAGACTAAGACCAAGACGCTGACTATATCAGAAAGAAGAAGACCAAGACCAAAGCCGAATAAGAAAGACCAAAACTTGTTCTGCTCATCACTAAATCGGTTGAGTAGTTTCGGAGATAAGCGTGTACGAAGATAGTGACGCGTAATTTTTATATATTACGATTATCATACTTGATCCGTCTCATTTTATTAGAATAGAAATTAAGAAGAAAGGGAATGAAAGATTGGCCAAATCTTGACTTCTTAGGAGCGTTTACCTAAGAAGACCCTTTTTCCGAATTTTCAAGTACACTAATACATTGTATATAACTGAGATAGATATCGAAACCAGCGATACATGTCTCTCTTCCTTCGTAACCAAGCCTTCTAGTTATGGTATAGTGTCGAAAGATAACAGTCTCTCTTTCTCCGTAACCGTAACCAGAAAGCTTGATTAGGCTTAGGTAATCGCTCCTAAGAAGTCAAACTTTGGCCGGTTCTGACCTAGAGCTTTAGATCATTGTTTAACATTCGGGAGGACATCGTTTCGATTCCGGGTCCGTTTGCCCTGATCCAAGGTTTTTCTTGTTTTCTTGGATCATTTAGGCAAATATTGGGAATATTACTGTTCCAGACAATATTCCACAGATAATCTTTCATCCCCTTTTGTCTTCATTTCGTCCGTTGCAGTCCACCCATCACCCACCAATTCCTACTATTCATGAAATGAGACTGAAGAGGGTGTTCCGCAGTACCTTCCGGGGTTGTGCATTATTAGTAGTTAGTGGGAATGAAACATTCTTTTTTTTAGTGCTTTCGTGTGTTAGACCGAACTAGTCCTTCATATTGCTGGGTCTTATGTTTTCTATTACGCTTTATACTGCGTTGTGTTGTGTCACCCTACACTGTTTCAGACAGTGGTGCATTGTATTGCTTTGTACCACTTGAAGCTACATTATATTTTGATGTTTTATATTATTTGTCTTGTGTTCTGTTATGTATTAGTAATGCATCATCAATGTGTTACTCTGAGTTACCCGTATCATATTGCGTTGTACTTTGAGTAGTGTACTGTAATTTATTGATTACTGTGTTTGTACATTGTCTGACGTTAGATTGTGGAACCTTCGTGCTTGTTTAAAAAGGAGCTAACTATAATTTAGGCAGATTGTAATACTGTGAACAGTCACTTTGTAAATTGTGAGCTACAATCGCAAGTTCGAACTGACTCTCGACCCAGCAGACTATTTATAATACCATCAAACTCTCCGGAATAAGTAAGTCTTCATTCTTTTGGAATACTCTCGACCTTCCTTTGTTACACGCCATATACGTGTCGTTTATGAATGATTTATAATGATCGACATCTTCAAAAATGTTGACGACTATTGATTACACCGTGGATAATCGATGTATTGATTTTATCACGTACATGCTTGTACGTAACAATACGTTTACAATTAAGTCAAGAAATAAGTTCTCTGTTAGTTATTTACATATATACAGACAGTTTACAGACTGACGACTCTGTTGATATATTCCATTTATTAAATTATTTTGAAAATCGAGACTTATATTCATGTTGAATTGAAAAGCCTGAATGGATTTGTGTCAAATGATGGAGAAGTATTGAACATACGTGACACGACCTTTTTGTACGAATATGGCAGTATGTGCAGAAAAAACAAATGTAAAAATGTCAAGTTTTCAATAACGACCAAGGATAAGCGAGACAACTCCTAAAACTTCTTGAATTATTGAATAATGTCGACAAAGCATCCAATTCCTTTGAAAGGTGTTATAATAGGAAAAGAAGAAGCAACATTTGAAAAGACGGAGAAATTTGCTTTTAAATTTTAACATTATTAAAAAAAAGTCGTCTGAACTTGAAAGCAAAGTTAGAAGGTCTTCATAATGATGACAAATGGGCAATTCCACGCATAAGTCTACTATAAATGAGAAAAATAAATATCTGATTTTGGTAGTATGGTGGCAACATTATGTAACTTTTAAGTTTTTATAGTGGCAACAATTTTTTCATATTTTTTTTGTGGCAACACTGTCATCTACGAGATGGTGTCGTGAGCTCAGCTAATAGTGTTTTTTTGTGGTGGAGTTTTGATTAAATTTTCACGGTAAGTCTTTTGAATTATTGTTATATTTTGTTATATACTGACTGTTCAAACCATAACATATCGATAAAGAGTTCGTAATTCATGGAAATTTTATTTTTTTAACATATATTAGGTTTGTAAGATCACAGTGTCCAGGTGTAGTGTCGGTCACAGAATAGACATTACTTTTCTCTTTAATTACAGTAAAATTACTTCAATATCATGAAAATAAGTATTTTTTCCTACATGACGGCGTTACTCAAATGATGCCGACGCTAAATAAAGTGAAAAACTGCAGCTGTAGGAAATTATTTTGTCTTAGCAGGTTCACGTCGCCACAAGAAATACCTACATAATTTACCCACTAATCACAAACGGTGAAACAAAACATAACAATAATAATATATTGAAACAGCAAATGTCAGTTTTTTTTTGGACAACTTCGAATTCCAGCATATGTGCCTATCATTTTCAATGCGCCTAAAATACTTTCTTATAGGTAAATAAGATTAAGATGCAAAGATGGCCATTAAATTTCCTTTAAATCATATGAGTTACTATTTATTAATTAAGATTATGTGGTTTTTGACATTAACATTTTATGCTGTACTTGCACCTCGTCGAATTTATCAAAGTAAATGTAGCAATAGCTAACTTATCCCGAAATCGAGTTCCATTAGGAGTTTCAGTGCAGAACACAAAACCGATTTATAACTTATACAACCAACATCGTACGTAAGATGATAAATGTTGTTTGTATTGTCACATTAGCGAAATGATTAATCGTTCTACTAAATGCGATCGCCCACCGCTATTTGCCGAATAAAAAACTTTCAAAATCTTTAAACATCTTAAATTACTTATGCTTTTGAATATTAATGGCCAATTGTCGTTACCCAAAGCTATATAAATGTTTTATTTGTGTTAAGTATGTACCGTGTCAAATTATTTATATGTGCCTAGTATCTAAATATATTTTAGTTACGGTGTTATATGATGTTAAACCTTCAAAATTTTTCTTTTTCTGAATAGCATAATGCCATGTGTCTGCTGTCAATCAAGTTTGATCCTTACAAATTTATATCATACTTTGTTCATTTATTATGGTAGACAATTTTACTTTAAAATACTTTTTAGGGTTTAGTTTTCTTGGTCATTTTTACTGCTTCAAATTTGTAACCTCTTTTATTTTTCGCTCTTTATGCTTGCTCAAGAATATTATCTCACTTTAACCTTCTAATTGAATATATGAAACCCTATGACATTGTTAGTTACTAATAGTGGTTAATATGCAATATTAANGAATAAAATAATTCGAAGTGGTCTGTATTCTGTCGAAACTGCCAGACTGCGTTGAGGTGAGCTACGCCGGGATTCGTTTCAGCAAGTAGATATCCATATATTTAAATGGACCTTGCTGAAGCATACGTAATCCTAAAGTGTGGCACTGTACTACAGATGGCGTTTACAGCGCCATTTGTGGTATTTTCTAAAACGCGCTGTTAAGGCAGCAGGTAAAAGTTTGTCTGTGTTCTGTCGGAGCTGCCTGCGACGCGCTTATGAGATCCAAAAAGATCGAAATCGCGATCCGCGTCTGGCAGTTTCGACAGAACACAGACCACTTCGAATTATTTTATTCGATTATGGTTACGTGCCTACCACGTTGAGGTGAGCTACGCCGGGATTCGTTTCAGCAAGTAGATATCCATATTTTTAAATGGACCTTGTTGGAGCATACGTAATCCTAAAATGTAGCATCGTACTACAGATGGCGCTCACCACGCCATTTGTNTTCACAATTTCGACAAAATTGAAAGAAAATAAAATATTGTGTATCTAGCAAGTCATGACGAAATTAGAGAAATCTTGTTTTTTTTTTTTACTTTTTATAGTTTATTTAGCAATGTAAGAATTTGTTGTAGAGGATGTTTTACTGAATTATTCAACTTCAAATTACAATTTAGTTTTGTAACTTATGTAGAATGTTACCTTAATATCCGTTATATCCAAGAAGACTAGATATAAGACCGATATCTTAAACCGAAGTGAATGAGACAAAAAAGCATAAACGCTAACAATAGAGCGAAAATGCAATCTTCATTAACAAATTCCGGTATTATAAGATGTCAAATACAAAACGCGAACAAAATCTTTCTGCCTACGTAAAATGTGATGCGCAATTACTTACTGCGCAGCGGACGACGGAATAACTTAGTGGTCGTGTTCGTTACTGAGGTTTTCTACGCGAAGTGATGTGCTCAAAATTAATAGATATTATTATTGATGCTACAACATCGTCACCATCATAAGGGCGTCAGTCCTAAGACTGGCTGAACTCGCACCACCACTCCTTCCTATCTTGAGCTAATCTTCGCACATCTTTAACTATTTGCGAACATTAATGTAATCAAGGTCTACCTCTACTCCTCTTAACTTATTTTTCTGCCTCTAATATGTCTCTAACTATTAGACTTTCATGCCTGAGAAGGTGTCCTACCAACCAATCTCGCCAATTTTTTCTTTTTTTGATTTCCATAGAGTTCCCTGTTCTCCTATTCTTTCTAATACCTCTTCATTTCTAACCTTCTCTATCCACGGTATCCCCATCCATCACCGCATTTCGAACGCTTCTAACCTTTTCTTTGCCGCCACGCCCACCGTCCATGTTTATAGTAGTTTTTGTTCGTTTTTTATCATCAATTACCATTCCATTCCAATTGTATTAAGAGAAAAAAACGATAAAAAAGACGAGCGGAACAAAAAGAGCATTACCTAGAGACACGAGCGAAAAAACTTATCAACAATTGCAGGCTTTCACTTGTTTCATTATTGTCATAGAACACCTATTGCAATGTGAATTATTCCAATACACTTTGCGTAAAAGCAAGCTCGCAGTTGTTTCCAACTCATTAAATGTAATGCTGAGACACACTGAATTATGAAGTGGAGTGAGAAATGAAGAGAAGAAGAGAGATGACAAATAAACACTAGACGTATGTACTTCTTTTGTATATGTATGTACCTATGTAAAAGTACTTCCTGCTTAATAACATGCATTCTCTGTGTAAATTTCCACTTTTCATTCGGCAATTAAGCGAGTAATAGTACAACGTCGGAGACGCTCAGTAGTCTAGTTGAATGCGTTGAAATAGGAGACGGGAATTAGACCGATATAGAAACGCTTTCATCAAACAAATACTACCGCTGATTGTAGGTACATGTTCATTTAATATTATATCATTACACGTAAAGCAAAACTAGAGAACCTTGATGGACTAACAAGCATGTAATTAACACGTTAAGGAAGTGCATAGGTATGAGCTAATTTCTTCGTTTTTACTTTCTAAAAAAAAAAAGAAATGATTAAGATACTTACTGTAGATCTTATCAAACTAGAACGGAACATAGTTTTTGAAATTAAACGTTTTTTTGGTGATCTAGTCGAAGAGGTCGCTACTTTTAGTTGATAGGGACAGCACGACAGCGTGATATTATTAAATACATATTTAAATGCATTGTTAAAACGGCACAAGTTGAAGCATGCCTTTGCACCATCTTCCATTTTGGGCGTTTTAATATATAAGTATATGCTTTTATTGTTGTGAATCCCGAATAATTTAAATGCGTAAGAATAAAAAAATGTGTGCTGGGACACATAGTAGAAGTGAAACTTCAACGGACAAGTGGAAAAACGAATGGCAATGGGCAAGTGGAAAAACGAATCGCAACAGAATTGTTGCTTTAAAGTTTACGGGCAGATTGTTAATGTACTTGTCCAATTTGAAAACCTGCCCGTGAAACTTCAAGTAAAAATTTTGTCCGATTTTCAAATTGGACAAGTACATTAACAATCTGTCCGTAAAACTTTTGTTGTGATTCGTTTTTCCACTTGTCCGTTGAAGATTCACTTCTACTATGCGTCCCAACACACATTTCGTTTTCAAAAGTTTACTGCAAATTATGATTTGGTTTTTACACAGTCCGCTAATAGAAGCAATGATGCCCAGCCACGTGGAGANTGTCCAATTTGAAAACCTGAAACTTCAAGTAAAAATTTTGTCCGATTTTCAAATTGGACAAGTACATTAACAATCTGTCCGTAAAACTTTTGTTGCGATTCGTTTTTCCACTTGTCCGTTGAAGATTCACTTCTACCATGCGTCCCAACACACATTTCGTTTTCAAAAGTTTACTGCAAATTATGATTTGGTTTTTACACAGTCCGCTAATAGAAGCAATGATGCCCAGCCACGTGGAGAGCAGAGGTAAGAAAACAACAGCTGAGCACAGTACACGCCGCCAGGACTCTGGCGGACTCCTCGTTCTCCGCACGGCTGCGCATTATATCCATCTATTACAGCCATTGCCCTCTCTTCACCGCCGCTAACCTTTTTCTCCTTTCGCCGCATCTCACCCTGCGATATACCGTCTACCCCTTCGACGCGACCGTAACGCTTTTTAGTGACAAAAAAATCGTAATATTACGTCTATATAGAAGTTTCACTTCAAAAATAAATTCGGCGCTCAGTTATGAGTAGACCATTTCCGGTGATACAAAATCTTCTGAAAAATTGTATATCTCATTATAACTTTACACTGTCTGCCTATAGGATAAGTAGGTTATATTTATTACGCAGAGATGATGTAAATCTCGAAGAAGACATTTACTTTATTCATTTTACTGGAACAGAAATTGATTTGCATTCACCACAATCCAAACCACATCTTTTCAAGACTATAGAGTATCAGCCGATCGTCGAATTTCTGGAAAGTTTAAATCGATACCAAAACTACCATAATACAGTTGATGCAAATAGAGGTAATATATCGCCATCTGATGGGTATTTGCTGCTGCTGAAGCATTTGACAAGGTCTTCCTAACTGAACTGATAACACAGATTGCATCTGTGATAGGCACGATAACTCTGAACCAATTAATGAGTACGTTTTACGTCTTCATTTCTTGGTCAGAAATTTACTAAAACTACGAGACGCGAATGGCAATTTCGATTTCATTTTAGACCTCATATCAACGTGCCATATGCAGTATTAATAAATTACTAACCAAGCCGAACGAGCTTCTAACTCCTAAAGATCGAGTTTATGTCATATCCAAATAGAGGCAATG
Organism: Agrilus planipennis; assembly: GCF_000699045.2. Taxonomy (NCBI): domain Eukaryota; kingdom Metazoa; phylum Arthropoda; class Insecta; order Coleoptera; family Buprestidae; genus Agrilus; species Agrilus planipennis. The sequence continues at coordinate 54,584 of NW_020442435.1, forward strand.
TAGCACCATCTTGTAGATATTTGCTGCTACTTAAACATTTCAAGCGTTAAATAAGACTTTCCTAATTAAATATACGACACAGTTTAGCCACATCCGAGACAGGCATGTAAATCCGAAGCTAATTAATAAGTACGTTTAATTCCTTGGTCTGAAATTTACCAAACAGAAACAGGGATTTCTATTTTATTAGACGTCGTCAGCGCACTATAGGCAGTCTCGATTAATTACCGACCAAGCCTTTTTTTGTTTAGGTTTTTCTCGAGGAAGGGAAATCTTCAAAGGATATCCCCTGAAGAGAGGTAGTGTTAGATTTTTACCAACTAAGCCCCTTCCTTGAGCGGGGAGATTAACCCTGTGGGTTGCTCATTCTCGGGAATCCCCCCCCCCCCGACCAAGCCTTTTTTTGTTTAGTTTAGCCTCGAGGAGGGGAAATCTTCAAAAGACACCCCCTGAAGGGGGTTTGTGTCGGATTCGCCGTAGCGCCTACCTACTAAAACCCCTCCTCGAGATGGGATTTCAACCATAAAGCTGTTACTCCCAAGTCCCCCCGGCCAAGCCAAATAAACTCTTAGTTCAGAAAGATAGTGTTTATCTAATATTCAAATAGAGGCAATGTATCACCATCTGGTGGATGTTTGTTGCTACTGAAGTATTTCAAGCGTTAGACGAGGCGTTACTAGGGTATTTCAATACGTCTAATGGAATCGACGATGTAATCTGTGTATACACATATACGGTAGACGGTATTATTCAAGCGGCATCAAAGTTTGATATTACCGGAAAACGCCTGTCAATAATTCAGTGTCAGATTTAATTTTTTTAATGTTAGTTCTATGGAAATTACAGATTGTATAAAGTTTGTGAAACGTTACTTATTCTCAAGTGATTTGAAACTCATAAGACGCGCTATGTCTCATCAAAAATCCTCACTTATTCGAGATTCATAACAATAAAAACATTTACATTTTAAGTTCCCAGAAGGGCAATCAGTGTTTGAACTTACTGTGTAGGTAGACAAAATAGGGTGTTAAGCGGAAGTAATTACCCTACATGGCAATAACATGACTTTTCTTCAAGAAATAGAATAATGAAAATCGTTTCTTGGGAAAGTAGCTGCTGTAAATATTAAGGACAACAAAAGTCGTAAAAAGAAAAAATAAATTATCAGCTCGGCATTATGTAATTCGTCAGAAATTTCATTTACGATGAAATGGTATAAATAGTTAAAATATTTTCGTTGGCAACAGTGACAAAGAGGCTACTAGTAGAGTCCAAATTTCTGGCGGAGTTAAAATTACAGTAGGAAAGCGCCAGAAATTGTGAATTATCAATTTAAAAAGAAGGGAATTGATAGAAAAAATAAGATGGGATGGCATGGAATAGAATCTAGATAAATTTCAGCAAGAAAATAAAAGTATGATGGAAGAGATGAAAAAACTAGAGAAGGAGACAAGAGAAAAATTACAAGACTTAAAAGAATAGACAAATACAATGAAGAAAGATGTAAGGAATGGTTTAAAGAGGAAAAAAAGAACATTTGAAAGCAGAACTAAAGAGGACGGAACTAGAGGAGCTGGAGATTGAAAATGCAACGGGAAAGGAAAAGAAGGGAAGAAAAAACAAAATCTGATATTTTTTAGAATTGAGTTGAAAGAGAATAAAGGGAAGAGGAAGTCGAAAAGATTTGTAATAGAGAAGATTTGGCTGAAGGTGGAAGTAAGCGAAATTAAAAAGAAGGAAAATGGGGAAAAAATGGAGAAGTAGAAGGAACAGCTACAGGATGTAGAAGGTTGAAAGGGGTGAATAAAAGGTGATATGATTGTGGAAGAGAGAAGAATACAGAAAACGTTAGAATAAATGGTAAAAGATGAGAAAAAACGGTTAATGTTGGATGGATCCAAGAAGATAATGATGGATGAAGTAGTATGGATATTGGATAAGGAAAAAAGAAGAAACTGTAAAAAAAAGAGATAATAGCACATTTCGAATGAAACAAGAAGAACCGGCATATCTAGGAGGTAGAAATGGGACAAATATATGTGTGTGTTTCATTTCCACCAGTTACTAATTCTGGTGGACGGGCAGTTAAGGCAGACGAGGCCCTCTTCAGTATCCTTTTAAGAATAGGATAGTCGCAATGGGTGGGTGGTGATCGGGGAGGCAAAGATAAGGAGAACGAAATATGGACAGATGAGAATGAAACATTATCTGTGGAATATTACTGCACCAGCATTTGCCTAAATGATCCAAGGAAACCACAGAACTACTTGGATCACGGTTGACAGACGTGGAATCGAACCGGTTGTGGCGATTTGATAGTTTTTAAGAAAATAATTAATTTTTTAGAGTGAAGTATTGAGTGTATGGTTGTATATATTTTTTGGTATGTCTGTGAAAACTTTAGTACTTGTATTTGTGTGTTTGGAATTTCTGTATTGTTGTATTATTATTGTGTAAATATTCTTTTCTTATAATTCTATTTCTATACTTACTCTATTCTATACCTGCTCTATACCTATTCTTCAGCTAAACGACTATTTAATTGCCTACGTACTTTCCTATCATCCCTTTTAACAATTCAACTCTGTATACTAACTGCATGACGTCTATAATTCTTACTAATTGCAGTTTTATGGTCAGTTTCTTCGGTGATTTGGGGTCAAACATAACTTCTCAGTATTTCTTCTAGACTAAATTTCCAGATTTTACTAGTATCCCTACTTTAATTAACTTATATCTAACTCCTCCTTATCATCCTTCTTACGATCTCTTTTCAAAAACTAAAATCAGTTCTGCCTTATCCTTCCTAATTTAAACTTCACCATTATACATTCTTAATTCTAGTCTTCATTTTTCGTTCTTCTTTTATTAAAGTTTGTTATCGTTTATTCCGCATTCTATTATTTAACCACCTCAACATCAGAACACACAACGAGACCAAACGGTGTCCCCCAAATGATATGCAACGGTTTAAACTTCTAGGTCAACGTATCTCGATCGGTTTGTTCTTCTCTTATTATCGGCCCACTTTATCATCTCTCTATATCTTTCCCTCACCGTCTCCCCAACACATACACCAATTCTGCCCTGTTCATTCAGATTTTCCTAATTCAGCTTTAATTCCTTTAAAGCTTCTTCTCTTTGTCATACCTATTTTTTGGGTAGATGGTGGATATTTAAAATTCTCCTTCTCCATACCTCCTTTAAATTTTCTAATTTCATTTCACAATATGCAACCGTTTTACTTTTTTTAGAAAGATTTCTCATACTTTATTTTCCTTTTAATAACTTAATCCAGCGTATATCTACCTACAATCAAAATCCAACAAATTATCCTATTAAATTTATTGTGCACTACTGTACATCAAGGTTCTTTTTCTGAAGTTTTAAGATAAGAATAGATTATATTATTCTACAAATTCTTATTTAGCTTCTAATTAGCTAATTTTACTATTCACAACTCAGTCGGACTGTCTAAAGAACAGCGAATTTGGTCAAACACATCATAAGTTTAAAAAGAAATTGTTAGTATAAGAACTTTATGTGTTCTGTAGCTTCCCAACTTTCATGAACAAACCGTCAGTAAGCGAGTTTCCCAAAGATAAATAAAATTTCTTTTTCCAATAATTCCCTCGTCAACTGATTGGTAGAAAATATCCCCTGTGGCGTGGTTTCTGCTAGAGAACCGGTCACGTGTAAAATTGACAATTTTTCTACTAGATTGGGTGTAATTTGAACAAAGAGATTTCTCGTTTGAATTGGAGAATATGAAGTCGGTCAAACGGACGGTGGATCTATTTTCTCATGTATGTATGTATGTATGTAGGAACGAAAAGACTGATTCTAGTAAGTATTATACGTCTATCCACTTCGAAAGTGCGATGTGACCAAGTTGAAAGCAGGCGATAGAATACGAATTGCAAGGGAAATCTCTTATCTGAAAACGACAGTTGTAACGTCATAAAATCGATAAATGAAACTTACTATTGTATTATCTCTTTATAAAAGATGAGTCGACAAAAAGAGCGAGGAGAAATAACAATGTCGTCTCACAGATCCGTACACTAAATCCAATATTGTACAAAAATTATAGTAATATATACATATATAGTAGTCCAGTAACTACAAAATAAGGTCAAAATTCTGTATTAAGGGAAGCACTATACAAAAACAACGTATCAATTTTTTCCATGGTAGGTCTAATCACCACTACTTTTTAATCTATACATCGAAGACGCGATCAACATTATTAAAATCAGTACAACTGTAGGGATTGATATACAGGTGCAAAAAATTAGTATGCTTCAATTTGCAGATGATATAGCAGTATTAGCATCTAGCAAGGAGGACCTAGAGATAGCTTTAAATAAAATGGAAGCGGTACTGACAGATCAGTACTGTATGAAAATAAATAAAAGTAAAACTAAAATACTGATATGCAAGGGAAGAAAAAGTAGGGAAAGAGCGAATATAAAGATAGGAGACGAAAAATTAGAAGAAGTGGCTGATTTTAGATACCTAGGAAGTCAGATAAGTGAGGATGGAAGGAGTAGTAGGGATATAAAGCAGAGGATAGCGCAGGGTCGTGTCGCCTTTAATAAAAAGAAGTCACTTCTATGCTCGCGAACGGTTAATTTAGAAATTCGAAAAAGGTTGTTAAAGGTGTATGTTTGGAGCACGGCGTTGTATGGGTGCGAAACATGGGCAGTGGGTGCGGTGGAAAAAAAAATGTGGTGTTATAGGCGAATGATGCGGATAACGTGGGTAGAAAACGTTAGAATTCATTTGATAAGCTAATCGTGTTTTTGTCAGAAGGAAGTGGAAGATTGGCATAGTAGTAGTCGCGATGATACGTGACCTCGAGACCGTATGCGACATTTTCTTGTGCGTCCTTCGTGTAATTGTAGCTTTTGTATTAATTAGTGTACAATTTTAGCGGTTATGATAGTTTCAAAATTAATATAATTAAGTCATCTGGAATTTGATAAAACTACATATGCTTGTATATCAACTTATGCGACCTCCTGTAAATGTAGAAAAACGGACAGACAAACACACAGTGATCCTATTAGGACTCCATTTTCCTTTACAATAAGCCTTTTCATTTGATACGTCACATGGTAGATACAGTTTGCAAAACTTTTTTTTTAATTTCCTATTTGCTACCTAAAAGATGATGCTAATACTACAAATGGCGCAGTAAACGCCATCTGTGGCACGATGCTACATTATTTTATTTTATTGATGATGCTAATGTTCAAGGTTTATTTATTTGCGTTAAGCAACCGTATTTCGATCACAGAAATTTATAGGTGTGCTAAATTTCAACTTAATCGGTCCAGTAGATTCGGAGCAAATTGACTGACGGACAGACGGACACACACTGATCCTATAAGGGTTTCGTTTTTCATTCGGACGTACGAAACCTTAAAAAGGTGCCCCACGAACAATAACTATTATTTTATACTTTTTTTAGCCATTCTACAAAATACTGAACATTTATATGTCTTTCTCCTTTTGGTCTCTATATAAACTGTGCGGATTCGGTTTACTTAAAATGTCACGTATTTTTCTTTGTTGTTTCGTTTCGTCTATACACCCCTTTTATGATGCAATCAATCTTTCAGAGCGTTTTGTTCCTACGTATGCGTCTTCCATTCTTCCTTCGGTATCGTTTTATTCAAAACAGCTTTGTTACTTTTTCAATATTTCACCTCCGAGGAGAGAGCCGAACAATACCCACCCGCTATCCAGAATAACCTGTTTCATTTATTTGATAAATGTCTTTATTTTGTCATTTTTATAAGTTTTATTCGCGTTTTGCTGACGAATTTTTCAATCTCAACTAATACAGAGCACCAACCTACGTTAATTATATGTATAGTTAACAAAAAACGGTTTTAGACAGTGTTTTGACAGTGTATTTAGTTATCTGCAAGCCATCTGAAGAAGATAAGTACGTAGCTAATGTGTTATCAAAACGGCTGTAACGGCATACAAATGTTTTAATAAAATATTGGTGAGGGTTTACCAAATACCATGTGTTTTAGTGTTGAAAACACTTATAGGGAGCTTGGCTAGATGCTTCATGAAACGGACGAATTGTAACTGTAACGATAACGAAATAGATACATGGAAAGGTGTGCGAAACAGTATCTGAACATCGTGCATCGCGTGAGACCGAATCAGTCATAGTCTAACAAGCAGTGGTTCCACTTATTACAATTAGAAAGAGGCTATTGTCGCTACTACCATGTTGGTGTAACCAGAATTGTAAAGAGAATGATGGAAAAAAACTGTGGAAGAACTATTAGGGGTAGATCAATTTTGGTTTAGAAGCAATAGAGGAACGCGGGAGGCCATTCTAGCTTTACGGGTAACAAGAGAGAAAACGATAGAAAAAGGAAAGGGTGCATACATAGTTTTTGCCAAATATACTAAAAAATGTAGGGATGAGTTACAGAGATAGAAGAGTGATAGTTAGTTTGTATAAAGAACAACAGGCAGTTACAAAGCTGAAGCAGTAACGTAGAGAAGTAAATATTACAAAGGGATTGTAGGAATGCACAATGTCACTGCTACTTTCTAATATATACATCGAAGACGCGATCACCATCATTAAAGACAATAGAACTGTAGGGATAGATATAGAGGGTCAAAAGATTAGTAGGCTTAGATTTGAAGCGGTATTGACAAAACAGTATTGAATGAAAATAAATAAAAGTGATACAAAAATACTGGTATCCAAGAGAAGGAAAAGTGGGGAATGAGCGAATATAAAGATAAAGATGAGAGATTAGAAGAAATGGCTGATTTTTGGTATCTAGGATGTCAGGTAAGAGAAGACGGAATGAGTAGTAGGGATATAAAGCAGAGGATAGCGCAGGGTCGAGTCGCCTTCAATAAGAAGAAGTTACTTTAATGTTCGCAAACGATTAATTTAGAAAGTTAAAGTGTATGTTTGGAGCGCGGTGCTGTATGGGTGCTTAGAAGCGTTTGAAATGTATTGTTACTGGCGAATGATGAAGGATATTGTAGATAGAGAACGTCAGAAATGAAAAAGTATAAAAAAGAATAAAAAAACAGAGCACTCCCTGGATGTCAATAGAAAATAGGCGAAACAGATTGGTAGGACACCTTCTCAAGCATGAAGGTCTAGTCAGAGACATATTAGAGGCAGAAACAGAAGTTAGGAGGGGTAGAGGTAGACCTAGGCTAGAAAACTGTTCGCAAATAGTTAAGGATGTGGGACGTTTTAATTTTGGGGATGTGCGAAGATTAGCTCAGGATAGGAAGGAGTGGTGATGCGTATCCAACCAGTCTTAGGCATAACGACCTTATGATGATGATTACATATAGTAACATATATTGCCCATTAATTTAAAAAATGATCTGTGTTGCGTTTTAGACATACTGCACTTCCGTTATCCTTGTCTGTTTCATGCACATACTGTAATACGTCGGTGAGTGATTACTAGGGGCAATCTCATGACTTATGCGTAAGTCTCGACTATGCATTGAAGTAATGCGGCATATATGACTATACTCCCTTCTAATTGACTTGCTCATCTTATGTCGATCTGCCTTTAGATGAGGCATCACCTGACTATGTCGTTCGAGTCGATTGGCAACTAAATCAAATGTTTGAAGACAGATAGATTAGGGGTCTAGAACCTTGGACCGCGAGGTCGCCAGATGTTATAACCTTGGATTTTTATGTTTGGCAAACGAGCTGCAGACGAAACGTCGGGAAGTATTGTAATTTTCAAAGTCAACGGTCAGAAAGCCCGAATCGAACTTATATAGATACATGTTATTAGCTTTCAGTATATTCGTACTACAGATGGCGTTTACCGCGCCATTTGTGGTATTTTCTAAAACGCGCTGTTAAGACAGCAGATAAAAGTTGGTCTGTGTTCTGCCGGAGCTATCTGCGACGCGCGGATAAGATTCAAAAAGATCGAAATCGCCATCCGCGTCTGGCAGTTTCGACAGAATACGGACCACTTCGAATTATTTTATTCGATTATTGTGACGTGCCTATCACGTTGAGGTTAGCTACGCCGGGATTCGTTTCAGCAAGTAGATATCCATATATTTAAATGGACCTTGTTGGAGCATACGAAATCCTAGAATGTAGCATCGTACTACTGATGGCGTTTACCGCGCCATTTGTGGTATTTTCTTCAGTATATTGTAGCTGGATGATTGTCAAATACCCAAATTATAATTTCCTGCAGAAGGAGTTGATTGTGAGTAAGCGTTAAAATAAGCCAAAAAATTGATAACATTATCTTCACTTGAAGTTATTTTTTCTGCACTAATTCGATAATATTGTACTGTTAATAAATACACTAGTGTTAGGTTACGTCTAGTGGGACACTCTGTACACTTCAAGTTTTTTCATTCATATTTTTTATGGTTATTCCTAATTGTGAATTGAAATTGATCTCAGCTTGATATTGTTATGTATGCAAATTAAGTTTTTTTCTACGGGATGGTGGATGAAATTGTTATTTTTGGATTCGATGTATAAAAAAACACAGACGAATGCGGTTTTGATAAATCGAACCTCCAATTCAGCGGTTTTGTCTGATGTATTTGACACCCTTCGAAAGTTAATTTCGTCTCACTGCATCTGACAGTATCTTTCGGATGTATCAAGGAATGCAATCATTTTAAATTAAAAAGTGCATTCACTTTGATCCGGTTCAATTAAAAAAGTGCGGAGTCAATTTGCTAAATGAGTATTTCTCTAATGAAGGTCTCCTTTTTACGAAGGATGAAATAAATCAAGGACTAGTTAGTTCCAGTTTATGACTATGCCCTAAATTAAGAAATAAAAATCAGCACAAGGGTGCCGAAGGTTCCGTACACTTCTACATACATTGTTAAATAAATATGTATATCAGTTTAGAAAAATTAGAAGTTCCTTTTTGTAACTCATCCAATGTGGCACACAGTTTTTGGAGATAAATAGAGACTAAAATAGTGGTAAAGTTTTTATAAAATATAGTAGAGCAAACTGAAAATGTCATATAATAAAAGTTTTGTTCCAAGAAAGGAAGGTATATTACAGTCTATTTCAATTTGTTAGAATTGTGACCTTGAAGAATGCACACTAGGCGTGAGCAAGACAGAAATAGTTGGAACAAGCTTGGACGAGCAGAGCTCTCGATGGGCGGTCTTAGGAGATCGACTAGAACTGTACAGTACTAGACGAAAATGTTTAGCAATTTTTTAAACCAGAAATGTATATAAATTAACAATAGAAAACAAAGCAAAAGTTTTATAGGTGTGTAGAGCGTTAAGTTAATTCACTTGTTATTATTCTTGACTAAATATGCTTTTAAATAAAGCATATTCTTAAATTTTAACGAGGCAATTTAAATAATTTTGCAAATGGTACTGTACACTTTTGTCTAGCTCTCGCTCGATGATCGGTGGAGAAATGAGCTCCGCAGACAAATATGATTGAATTTGGAATTATGCTACGGCGCATCCTAATAAAGGGAAGGGGCATATCTCTAAATTCTTGAAACGAACAGTATTATAGTTGCTTCAAATAGTTTAACTCATAAATCCATCGGAAGTAATAATTTTTCGTTTATTCTTACGTATGTGGTTTTGGTCTTGGTTTTAGTTTTGATCTTGTTCGTTGGGTGTTGGTTTTGGACTTGATCTTGTCTGTTCGGTCTTGGTTTGGTCTTGCTAGTATAAAGACAATCTTGGTCTTGCATTTTCGCAAGACCAAGACTGCAAGACCATCACCAATTTTGCTCATCACTAACTTTATCGAAATTGTAAATGTCGCACACCATTTCATTGAATTAGAACATTCATATAAGTTTAATAATTGCCGTCATCTATGAATATTTATTGTTAGAGTTATTTGAAAATGTCTTGGGCTGCGAAATGGGCTAGAGGTGGACCTTACTGAATTCATATTGTATACTTGAAAAACACTGATTCGCTTGATATATTTACAGGAATTTTTGTAAGGTAACCTGGGCCCTTGATTATCTAGCACCGGCACTGGATTCGACGTGTGTAAAAAAAGAAGATAAGAAAAAAGATGTTTTTAATACAATACAACATATGCATCTTTTAATTAACCAGTTTTTAATTATTAATGTAGCAAATCAAATTTTGTAAAGTATTTGAATGTTTAAAAAAGGTGGAGGTGTTAGGACCACAAACAAAACTGTCGTATGCCTATGGTCATCAACATAAGTTCGTCAGTTCTAAGACTGGTTGGACACGCACTTCCACTCTTTCCTATCATGAGCTAATCTTCGCAATTCCCTAAAAGTAGAACAACCCACATCCTTAACTATTTGCGAACAGTAATCTAATCTACGTCTCGAGTTTCTGCCTCTAGTGTGAATAAAAACTTTTGTGTGTTTTATTCCCACCAGCCACTAATGCTGGTGGGCGGGCAGTCCCTCCGGGCTATGCCGGAAGGTAGGGCGGAAGGCCCTCTTCAGCCTGCTTTAAGGAATCGTGGGAATGGGTGGGTGGTGGTTCGGGTGAGAAAGATGAGACGGGCGAAATGAAGACAGAAGAGAATGAAAGATTATCTGTGGAATATTACTGCCTCAGCTTGGACCAAGGCAGACGGACCCGGAATCGAACCGGCTTCCTCCCGAATGCTAAGCAATGGTCTAAACCTCTAGGACATGCCGCTCGGTCCTCTAGTATGTCTATGGTTAGACATTCATGCCTGAGAAGGTGTACTGCCAACCTATCTCGGCTATTTTCTATTGACTTCCATGGAATGCTCTGTTATCCTATTCTTTTTAATACTTCTTCATTTCTAACCTTCTCTATCCACGATATCCTTCGCTTTATATCCCTACTACTCTTTCCGTCCTGACTAAAATCAGCCACTTCTTGTATTAATTTTTTATCTCCTACCTTTATATTCGCCCTTTCCTTACTTTTTCTTCCTTCCATTTTTACTGTAATATTGTAATTATACGTTTTAAGGGCCGATTTTTGGGAGAAATTTAAAACATACTCAGAAAAATTGGGAAAAGCCTTCGATATTCAATTTCTGTGACAGACCGATTCTTTACATTCTATAGGTTTGTACTGAACCCTCGGTGTGCGAGTCCAACTAGCGCTGACCGGCTTTTATTTTATATGATACTTTGTATAAATTTATCTAGCTAGTAAAATTGAAAAAGAAAACAGAATAAAAATATTAATGGAAAATCCACAAAAGCAAGGTTGGAAAATTTGTAAATGTTTATAAAATAAAACAAAAGAATTAAAAAAAAAAAGAAGCACCTCATTAGAATTCGTTTTTATTCAATACGGAAACTAACGTTAGACTTCTCGGCTGTTTGCAGTATTCTACTGAAAATTGAAGAAGATGAAGAAGAAGAGTCCGAAGATAGCGTATCGTCGCTTTCAGCATCGCGTAATTAATACTGTAGCAACACATCAATCTTACGCCCGTGGTTATTCTTTTGTTCGCGATTCGCCGTTTTGTATTAACAAACGAACTCAGCAGAATAATGCTGAATCAACATTTGCCATCTCGGGAGGTGGTAGCGCGAAAAAAAAAAAAGAAATTACAGGGGCACGCAAGCAGCAGCATCAGCATCTCCCTGTCTCTCTCTCTTTCCTCCTTGCCGTTCGCAATTCAAGTGGTTCAGTTCAAGTGCATTTTTACGAAGACAATAACTACCCATTAGTTGGCAGAAATTGAATTTTAAAGTCGCCACTTGGCAGACAACTGATTGCCACACGGGTGTCTGTGTGCATTGCACCTCTATACCTATTCGACATCGAAGCAGGCGTTGGCGTAAAGTCCATTGTTTGTCGAACCTTTAAATTGTCACTCAAAGTTAGTTGGCAGTTTGTCGCGGATTTCTACGTGGATCGATTCATACGTATTCTCACCGGGTTCGGGTAGAGATGTAGGGAGGTGGACAACTAATCGCGTTGCTATTTTATGTCAATTCAATTTCGGGTTTAATTAAGAGGAAAGGTCTCGCAAAGAGGACTGTAATTGTCGAATGATGCACATATTTCACTTTCTCGTTATGTAACGCTTTCTAGCCCTTGTAGTGCTACTGTTTGGATCGTCTATCAAACAATAGTTTTTATTTTTATGATAAGGAAGTTTGAGCATATCTCTCCTCCACATACGATTATCAAGTGGATGAAACTGCTACTACCTTGTTTTTTGGTCCGTAAAATAATTCACTCACTCTCTCGTATTTAATGGAAAAGTTAATTATTAGACAAATCAGTCATCGTTAGTTTTTAACTATTAAAGTGAAACTTTTATTAGAACGCTTCAAATTTTTTCGTCCATCTATCGCATGTTGCATTACAGCCGGCCGCGGAGTGGGGGTAAAACTGAAAGGCGCTTGGCAGAGCAGCCAAGACCAATACGGCGGCGCTCATGGCTCGCATGAGCTACCGTGTAGCATTTATATTCTCACTCATTCGTGCAAGTGCATGACAATTACATTTATAGACTTTGACACTCAAAGCGAACATGAACATGACATATTACCACGATATGTATATATATATATATTGCAAATGGTAC
>NW_020442435.1:67212-110918 GCF_000699045.2 Agrilus planipennis
TTACAGAACATTATCTTTTATATATATGATAATTGCTGTGGATTTTAAATGTGAGGAATTTTATCTGAAACATCTCCTCTTCTTGTATTTAGTATAAGTCGCAGGTCATAAGATCCCATCAAGTTTAGTTTTGGTTTGATACAATTGAGTTACACATTACCCACTATTCGGTACAAAAACGGAATCTAAATTAAAATTTTTCTATTTCAGCTACCACATTAGAATCCATTAAACTATTTCAGGGACACGAAATGAACAACTCTGAGTGACTTTAAAAAATAACTTTGTTTTTTGTTCTTTTTAACAGCGCAAGACAAACGGACAAAAAGTGATTTGTGTGTACTAAAAGAACTGGATAAAAATGAAATGTAAACCTATGAAAGCGGAAAAATTTAATCCTCACAGGAATAACGGATACATAATCTAGACTGCCCTGCAGCTGCGAGTTACAATACTCTTTGCTCGAAACAATCCAAGTGGAAGTCAGGGAAAGGCTTGGCACAATGTTCTGCAGCATGCGCTCCTTTTGAACAGCGATGCTACGCTTTTGTATTACAGAATAAACAAGACGGATTTTAATGAAAATTTCAGGCGTACAGACACATTAAACAAATCAAACAAAATAAAATCAGGTGAATCTTGGGAACAAAGTTCCACTTCGTAAAGTATAAGTAGACTTGTTCTCTTTCCAAGAATTTAACTTGCTTTCATTTGAGACGTAAATAATATAAATCGGAAGAGTTCAGTGTGGTGAAAGTGGCAAATCTTTTCCACAAAAATATTTTGTTTTTCAACAAACTTGAAGAAATTTGAAACAGTTGGACTTGGTGACTTAGCGGATTTTAAATATAGGGGGTTTTAAGACCTGAAAGAGGGAATGGAAGCAGTAACTTCTTTAAATTTCCATGCATCCCCTCCTGCCGATGCTTCATTACCTCATCAACGAGCTTCTCGCTAAGTAGGAGCTGTTTTGTACTGATATATTCTGTATCTACACACTTTGATAAATCTACTGAACTGCTCTTCTATATAGTAGTTTATAAAATTGCTTTATGACCGCCTGCAAAAACATTGGAATTTTAGGTTAGACCAAAGGAGTGACCTTATTGTATACAATACCTTTAAACGTAGTGATAAAAGTACCTTATTGCAAAACTTTCCAAAATTTTTTCCAGTATTATGAGACAAATCATCCAACGAAGTATCGCGAGAATTAAATATTTCTAGTCATTTATTTTCATTTAGAATAACTGGTCAATTCCAAATGTCCCGTATCCTATCAGACACTTTTAAGTACTGCTGGACCTACGAGACGTAGCACAAGATTATAATGCCTATAGATGCGCCTAGGACGATGGCTATTCCTGTGTTAAGGCAAATCATTCAAGTTCAGCTGTTCTTGAAACTAAAAACTTGACGCACAACAACTTGCCCGCTATAATTTTCATAGTCAATATAGTGAACAGAATAGAAACACACAAAGTTAGAGTAAATAGTGTGTTTTCACTGACCAACCCCTTGTGCATTTCGATTTTTCTCCCGAGCGTGAGAGATATCTATTTCTAACCGAATTCTGGTTTTTGTTTATCATCTGCGCACCAAGTGAGAAAGTCAGGAGCCACTTCCTCTCTTCCACGAAAAAAGGTGGATTTTCTTTAAGCTTTTTGTTTGACAACTGATAATACCGAAATTATTGAGCTCGCGCAACGAACGGGTTCGCTTTGTACCCTTTATTACTGATGAAGCTTTGAATTAAGTTATTGCTTCTGTCTCTCTTCGGATGTCGATTATTCTCTTCTTGCATGTCGTGGGTTAGTTTCACTGCGCCAATTACCTAGAAAAAAGAAGAAACAAGAATTAAAAAAACTCACGAAATTGTTCATAAACCACTGCTGTTAATTATTATTGTAAAAAATACAAACAACACACCCATTTGGTCTATTGCTTTGTCACTACCGTAGTTGACAAGTTATTGTATTAAGACATGCAATTGTTATCTATAACCCTGTACAATGTTGATTTTCTTTTGCTTTAACCTCATATGGACTACCGTCTGGGCCACTGTGGCTAGTTATTCAGAAGTGTTTATTGCACAATCGCGTTACAACAGCGTTCTCCCATCAGCAGTATCCCATAACGAGCCACGTATTTAATCACAGGTACCAGATCTTTCTCGTTACACCTTCTTTGTGTTGCCGTATGAAATCGTAACAAAACTGGTCGATTTTTGTTGAGATTCTGGATCGCACACGCATTTCTACACGTCATAACTCAGGAACCTACGCTTCGTCTACTTCAACTCAAAACACTGTACCGGGCGTTACCAAAATAATGTTTAATAATAAAATTATTTTCAAAAAACGATATAACTGCATTTAAATGTTTCAGTTATCAGAGTGTGACTCATAGTCAAAGCAAAGTCTTACTTCTTGTATATTGTAGAATATTTCATAATGTACTAATAAAAGAAAATTTGTTTAAAAGGTAAAAAATGTATCAGTGGTTACGTTTAATTATGAGTCATCTATAAAATACTAGGTTTTACTCGTTGCCTCTCTCGCTTGAGTTGATGTCGTAAGTAGATCATCGACGATTGCATACAACTAAGTTTTCTGTCTCTGGGGAGGTGTATTTACAGAACATTATCTTTAAATAAAAGTTAAACAAAAATAGTGGTAAGCAAAGGAAAAAAAAAAGTAGGAAAAGAGCAAATATATAAAGGTATCAGGTAAAGTCAGATAAGTCAGGACGGAAGAAGTAGTTGGGATATAAAGCAGAGGATAGCGCAGGGTCGATTCGCTTTCAATAAAAAGAAGTCACTTCTATGCTCGCGAAACGATTAACTAAGAAATTCGAAAAAAGGCTGTTAAAGGTGTATGTTTGGAGCGCCGCACTGTACGGGTGCGAAACATGGACAGTGGGCGCGGTGGAAAAGAAAAGGTTAGAAGCGTTCGAATTGTGGTGTTACAGGCTATTGATGAGGATACCGTGGATAGAGAAGGTTAGAAATGAAGAGGTATTAGAAAAAATAGGAGAACAGAGGACTCTATGGAAGTCAATAAGAAATAGGCGAGATAGTTTGGTAGGACATCTTCTCACGCACGAAGGTGTAGTCAGAGGTATGTTAGAGGCAAAAACAGGAGTTAGGAGGGGTAGACGTAGATTAGATTACTGTTCGCAAATAGTTAAGGATGTGGGTTGTTCTAGTTTTAGGGAAATGCGAAGGATAGGAAAGATTGGAGGTGCGTGTCCAACCAGTCTTAGAACTGACGACCTTATGCTGAATAATACAGGTACCGTTATCATTATATGGTCTTCAGTCCTAAGACTGGTTGAATACACAGTTCTACTATTTCCTAACATGAACTAATCAACTAATTCTGGAAAATTATGCACCGTGATAAAATGTTTAGACGGACGCTAAGGTCATGAGCCGTTTTTCGATTGATAAATCGCGGGCTCAACGAAAAAATTAATACATATGATGTCTCACTACCTCCCGCCCCCTGATACATCGTGATTAATGCGCCCCTTTAAGAACATCATATACCAAGCTCTGTAAGACGTTAATCTTTGTGTTGCAGTAAAGACTTGATTATTTGTATGCCAACAGTTCTCTTTTGGCATGTCAAATTTTCAGTTGTCAAATTAGTTTTTTAATAAATTGATATGCATGTCATTTATTATATTACAAAATCTACTATGCTGATGCTGTACTTGTTGTTTTTTTGGCATGCATGTAGGTACGATTTGTAGCCACGTATGCTATATGATGTTTATAAAATACAGAGCAAAACACAATCTGATAATCATTTTTCCGTTTAAAGCAGTGATAAAACTCAATTAGTTCCTTTTTGGTATGTTTAAAAAATGTAGTTATAACAAATGTAAGGCGTTATACTTTTACTAATATCAAGAAGATTAAGTCGCTCTTATAGGCGTATTCATCACCTGTCTAATATTAGTTGATATTTGATATGTTAGCGTTGACTAGCTGATTCCTCGCATGTCAATTAGTTCTTTTTCTGGTATGTCAAATTAGTACTTAATTACAAAATGTAAAGATGCAAGTAAAATACACGTTTTTACAGCATGTGAAAGCTGATCAAACTTTATTAAAGATAATTTCTCTATTGTTAGCGACACCCCTTTGCGAACGACCAAGAACCCGCCTATGGGGTAGAATGGAGAGAGAACGACAACAGATTCGCGAGGGAAAAGGGGTACCGAAAAATTAGCCAGCGTCCGTTGCATCAGCGAGTCAAAAAGTCGCAAATTTGTAATGCTTCGATTATGTTACGCAAGAATTATACTTATTGTCAATGTGTTGGAGCTTTTTGTGAATTAAAGAAAATATTAAGTGCTAGTGATTGTTTTGACTATTCCAATCAACTTTTTAATCAATAAAAACTATCACTATAATAAATCAGGTAGCTCTTGTTGTCAGACACTTTGCCTGTTAATTAGTAAATTTTGGCATGTCAGATTAGTATCAATATTTACTGTTTGATTGTAAAATACAAGAGAACGCCCAGTATAAAGACCAGGCGCTATCGGACGTAATAAGTAGAGGAACGTGTACATATACGTATGTGCATACAGGTAAGTATGAACAGGACGACGGACAGCTTCCCAATAAAGGGAAACCGGGGATGAGATCTGAGCCCACTCTGTTGCGCTGGTCGGCAGTTGTCAGTGGAGATTTAAGTTAATAGAAGTCGGCCATTTCGGGCGCGATATCAGCGCGATCTGCCAGCGAATAAGTGGCAGCTTGTGTTATTGTTTCAACTGGACAAGAGCGTGAAGAGTAGGCCTCGGCTTGCCTGTCTGCCTGCCAGCACGTCGTAGAGCATTAAAAATAAATGAACTGCTGGTTCGTAGGGCAGCTGGTGTTGTTTTCGCACAGGATAAAAAGGACGATTTTAATGGTCTAAACTCGTCAGGATGGGGATGTGGAATCGGTTTAGGAAGTCGGGGGTTTAAAGCAGTTTCGTTTAGTAAGCGCTTGAAAAAGTCCAAGATAATAGATTGTCTCTGCGATACGAAAATCTAAACAGATCGTATTCGCCTTAAGACAAAATGATGCCTTATTATTGCAAGAACATTCATCAATGCCCAATCAAAGTAAAACCGTTTAGGAAAGAGCAATTATTCCTTGCTTAATTCCTTCAATTTAATTTATTTGAATGTATTTAATTACACCGTGGAGTACGATATTGGTATGCAAAAAACAGATAACTCTAACGGATTACTATTAGTTATAGTATGTAAACTATATATATACTGTTCGTTTCAAGAAGTTAGATGTATGTCCCTTCCATTTATTAGGATGCGCCGTAGCATAATTCAAAATTCAATCATATTTGTTTGCGGAGCTCATTTCTCTACAGATCATCGAGCGAGAGCTAGACAAAAGTGTACAGTACCATTTGCAAAATTATTTAAACTGCCTCGTTAAAATTTAAGAATATGCTTTATTTAAAAGAATCTTTAGCCAAAAATAATAACAAGTGAATTAACTTAACGCTCTACACACCTATAAAAGTTTTGCTTTGTTTTCTATTGTCAATTTATATACATTTTTGTTTTAAGAAATTGCTAAACATTTTCGTCTAGCACTGTACAGTTTTAGCCGATCTCCGACGACCGCCCAACGGGAGCTCTGCTCGTCCAAGCTTGTTCCAACTATTTCTGTCTTGCTCACGCCTAGTGTGTATTCTTTCTATCTTCGCGCAGATTTCTTCAAGGTCACAATTCTAACAAATTGAAATGGACTGTAGTTAGGATGTTCAAAATTGACATAATCTCCAACAAAACGGTCGCATTTACTTTATTCTATCAACTTACTAACAGGACTAAAGCGGTTGCTGAAAGAACGCCTACTATTTAGGACTGACGTAGTAGGGAATATCGTAAACACTGAAACGAGATGTCAGGAAGGAATTGCAGCGGACACTAATAAATAAAAGTAACATAAACAGATGCAGACAAGCAGAGTTTGAGCATGTTACCAGCATCGAAAGTTTAACATTCTCAGGAATTGTCGGTAATTCCAATGAGGAAGTTATAAAAACGACCCTGTACGTTTCCGTACCTAAGCAACCTTTAACCGCTGCATCGCATATTATTATTTGTTTATCCTTTTCACATTATCTGTACTACTCATGAAGCATTTCCTTTGCTTTTCTTGTTAGACCATTCCTGAAGGTTTCATTTTCGTTATTTTATTGTAATATGTATCCTGGATTATAGAATTGTTTCATCGTTCCATTTTACTTTTATTTTCGTTTTCTTTTTCCTAATTTTATAATAATTCTTTGGAGGCAGGAACAGTTAGTTTAAAGAAGAGTGGTTGTTCTCGTAAGATTTTTGATTATGCATACTGTATATACTCTCTTTCTGACAGTGAACAACACCAAAAAAGAAATTATCAAAATTCAGATTGATAACGACAGGTGTTCTGTGAAATAATATTAACTCATTTCGCTCCTTGCAATATTTTACGTGTAATTTGATTTTCTGGATTTGAATAAATGGTCTACAAATGGATTTAAAACAGAAATTTAACAATCTGCAAAAATCCTGGCCCACCGACCGCCGAGTTCCAATATAATTCTAAGGCAGCCATTTTTGAAAACTATTTTATAAAACATTTACGTTATTAACACTTATTTCAATAGCTTTTATTAAAACGCTCATCTTGGTGGTTTTTATGGTAATTTCAATAATGAGACACTTTTGAATTTTTGTATGGTTAAATTTAATGCATTAGTGAATTAATTTTTTGAATTAACTTTACCCACTGCAGATAACCTCAAATTAATGAGGAAAAAATGTTGCTACTATTACTCCCTCGCCGGGAATCGAACCCGGGCCTCTGTTTTTTTGCATCAGTACTCTACCACTAAGCTACAAGCTCGATAATGTTAATATTTAGGAAAGCATTAAAAACTTGGTTAAAAAAAAACTTTTAGTTAACCAATCTTGCAAAGGCGTCGCTTCTACACTAAAAATAGAAACCTCGCAACCCTTAACAGTTCTCACTCTTTCACACATATAGTGTATATGAAATATAGGTTTCCTGTATATTAACAATTTCCAAGCTGTCTTGATTTTATTTAGTTGTCTCACGCTAAGTAGCAGTTAGAAAATTTGCGAAAATAACTGGGATATTCCAAGTATATTTTGCCACGAAAACGACTACTGAACTCGTTAAGTTTGTGGATTAATGATCTGCCCTCGATCAGTCTAGAGTGTAGATATATGTACGTGTATTTATGTGTAAGTATTTATGTTCCTGATATCTGATACCCCACAAGCAATTCTCAAACCTGTCGTATTCTGGAAGTAGATTAAGTACCATCGATCAATAACCCGTAAGATAAGTGTAAGTCTTCAAGCAAAGATTAAGCTTTACACCAAAATTCAGGACGATGAAAATTGACTAACTAACTGTACTATTACTTCTATTATTCGATCTAAAGTATTGAACTAGTTAATTAATGAAACAGGTAAAAACTCATTATAATCAGTTGAGATACTTTCTTGTTAGATTAGTGGACTTAAAGAAAGAAAACTCGAAACGTATCTCATTGTATACTTCATTTACTTTACCTAGTGAAGTGCCCCTTCCAATGTCTTGGATGCGCGCTGGCAAAATCGTAGGTAGTAGGGAGAAAAAAGCTCATTATATTCTCGACTCTTGTTCATTAAACATACTTTCTCATACAGCACTTGTCAAAAGTGTTGTTCAATCATGAATAGTAGTGCGAGTCGAAAACAAGCGTTAAAGCCTTTAATATGTCTTCAAATATAAATAAACATCTCGTTGATATTTTCAGTAGTAAATGGTACCAATAACAGCACATTTGAGCAATGCAATTGTAGTGGATAAAATGGTCATTTTTTCCGTGCAGTACTGTACGGATTATACGCTCCTCACCGGTTAGGAGTTTGGCCTAGAATTGTCTCCTTTCTTTTCTCGACTAGTGCTGTTCTGTCTTTTTTATACCTTTTTTTGTATAATTTGAAGTTTAAACTGACTTACTTCAGGTTTTTTCTGTACTGTACATTACAAAAAAAACCTTAGCGTTGAACAGAGATATGTCTGCTTTGTTCTTCGTTGTTGTGAATTCTACTATTTATCGACGTGGTTCGGAAATATTTTGTCTGTTTTAACTCTTTCGGAACGTGTATTGATCGGGGTTAATCAGACCAGAGTAAATCTGTAACTAAACGTTAATCCTCGGGTGCCACATGCTGAATCATGAAGATCTATCATCAGCTACTGACGCTGTCATAACCAGCAAAAAACCAACTCAATGTATGTCGAGATAAAGCACGAAATAATGCGCCATAACGCGAGACGTAGTTGTCGTGTATGCTGTATGTAATCTGAAAACCCGGTAATTAACCAAATTATGATTTATTAAACCAGTGTTTGGGTATGTTAATATATGGCTTAGAAATTTACTTTTGTAATTATGTTTTATGTAATAATTGTTATGTTCTAACCAATTATACTGAGGAAATAAAAGACACTTTATCTATAGGTACAGGGTGCAACAGTAATAAGTGGCGAGCTTGCAGAAGGTGATAGAGCACCATACAATGTGAAAATTGAGTCCTGGTGAAGAAATACGTTCGCAAATAGCTGGTGATTACCAGCGTCAATGTAGTATTTGTTTTGTGTTTTCTTGTTTATTTGTTGGATTAAATCTAACTATTTATACATCGAAGGCACGATCAATAAAGATAGGAGACGAAAAATTTGAAGAAGTGACCGATTTTAGGTATCAAGGAAGTCAGATAAGTCGGGACGGAAGGAGTAGTAGGCAGGGGCGCAACAACGTTACAGTTTGACTGGGTGCTCCCATCATAATACTGTAAATGACTAAAAAAAAGGTCACCAATGTATTGAATTTCTTATACTTGAAAAGATGGAGTTCGGCTACTCATTTACGGCTTGAACTATTTGAAACGAACTTTCAAGTTGGGTTATCATCTGAATCGACTGGAATTGACTGGGTGCCTAACGCAATCGAGTGGGTGCTCAGGCACCTGCGGACCCCCCCTTGTTCCGCCCCTGGTAGTAGGGATATAAAGCAGACGATAGCGCAGGGTAGAGGGGCCTTTAATAAGAATAAGAATAGGAAAGCAGAGGACTCTATAGAAGTCAATAAGAAATAGGCGAGATAGGTTGGTAGGATACCTTCTCAGGCGTGAAGGTCTAGTTAGAGACATGTTAGAGGTAGAAACGGGAGTTAGGAGGGGTAGAGGTGGACCTACAGATTAGATTACTGTTCGCAAATAGTTAAGGATATAGGTTGTTGTAGCTTTAGGGAAATGCGAAGATTAGCTCAGCATAGGAAAGAGTGGAGGTGCGTGTTCAATTAGTGTTTGGACTAACTACCTTATGATGATGAAGATGATTGGACCATATCGCTGTTGGAGGGATAAAGTTTTCGATTTCAAAGAAGACAATCCCCAAAACAGGATAGCATAATTTATTTCATAGGTTGTTGTTCACGCGGTACAGAAGTTTGAATTTTCACAATAATCACGATTGGTACGACGCAAATTCGCATGTGTGTGATAATACAAAAACAAAGTAATACTATTCGTAGTGACAATTCATGAAAAATTATTAAGAGGAAGAAAAATAAAACGGTTGTGTGATTTTACTGAATTTGATGTTAAATCTCTATCATATTGTCATGTAATCAAACAACTTCCTGACTATTACCAAATTTATTTAATTATTTGCTTTCCAATTTCTATTTCACTACCGTATCACACAGTTTGTCACTTCCTCCCACTTACTACTTCGTTTGCATCGCCTCATAACTCCAACCCGGACTTGTTCTAGAAATATCCAGAGTGTGACGTCTAGAAAATCTGACCTTCTTTGTCATTATATATATGTTGGGTTGCCTATACGTGACACTGTATGTTGGGTTGCCGACATATGACACTATGTTTCGTTTAGAGGATAATTTCGTTGTACATGGAATTTAGTAAATTTAAAGATGATGCTTTGATCGAAATATATGTTAGGGATTTAAATTCAGTCAAACTACGCAGACGTTTTATTTTTTTTATAAAAAATAAAGTAATTAGATTAGATTTGACTTCGTATCACTTCTGCTTAACTATTACTAAGTAGGTGCTTGAGTGTAGGCATTATTACAGATTCTGAGAAAGCAAACAGAAGATAATTGGAAATTATAACCTCAATATACTTTACAAATGGAAACTAGATGAAAATCGTGATATTTAACTCAGTGCCGATGTTTTGCATTTTTGGTCTAAAATTTACAATAGACGATGTAGGCCGAAGGAAAATAGAGAGAAACGTTCTATTTATGGTTAAAATAAAATCAGAACAATTTTGTGCTTTTCTTTGACAAATCTATTTTTTAATTTACCTCGTTTCCTAAAGAACCTTTAGAAGTCTTTTCGATTAAAGCTTATACGTATTTAACGTTTGTAAGGTTTTTGAAATTGCAAAATAAAATTTCCCGACTCCAAGAGGTAATATTTTCAAGAAGATAAGAAGTATAACGTCAAAATTGAAAGCGGTACGCTTCTTCGTTTCAGTCGCATGTCTTCGCAGGTAAGTAAGGGTCGCAACAAAGGAAGTTCAGATTTTATTAATTTGATCCGAATGCGAAAGCTTTTGATACGAAAGAAAAGTGAACAAAGGAGAACTGGCAGAAGAATAATAATAATAGAGATTTTATTCGTTCACAGGAAAAAAGCTGGATAAAAAGGGGACTATGTACGAGCCATTTCTCTCACTTTGATGATAAAATGTATGTACTAAATTCGTATAAGGGTATAAAGAGGGGAAAATCCTTTTCCCAAGAAATGAATAATAAAATCTACCTCTACCATTATGACAAATAAGATGGGTACAATGATTTTTAAACACACTTTGTACACATGTCGACACGTCTAAGTAATTGATTTCGTGTGAATTGGTTAAAATTCAACAATTGACATAAACATATTGTCACGCAATCAAACACCACTATTATTAATTAATTATCAATTCACCACTATATCACATACTTTGTCACTTATAGGGGCTGATCATGTTCTAGTATGATCCAGAATGTGACGTCTAGGAAATCTGACTTTCTTTGGCACTATGCATGTCGGTTTGCCTACTCGTAACACTGTGTTGAGAGACCTACACAAATGTGACAGTATTTACCAATTAAGGAATATTTACATGGATGATGTTACTGGTAACTCTCAAAAAGCTTAGGCCAGGCAGTAGAAAATGGTAACCTCAAACTGAGGATAAATTTAAAACAGCGTCATTTGTACAATTATTATAAACTTAACAATACGTTATGAACGAATAATGCAGGAAACCACTGATACCGGCGGCTGAACATTTGATGCAGCCACGGATCGAACTTATGGGAGGTTTCTGGATATTATCAGGAACTTTCTACTTCCAACGAACGATATATCAAATAACCGATTGTTAGATAAATATATAAATTATGGAGAGCCCTTGAAGGACTGAAAGGTAAAATTATTGCGGTTTTATCCCCTTCCAATCGAACACTATGACATAATACAGTAAAAACGGAGATCATTATCATGATAATCATTAGTTCAAGACACAAACTTAATCAATAAATAGAGGCTAGTTCACACAAGGATCCTCAAAACAATATTTTAAGCGTTTGTACTAATAAATTTACAGTTGCAATACCATTTTTAGTTTATTATTCATTTTACACTTATGAAGAAGCGAAATCATGCTACAACAAATCACCCTCATACGGTACCTGAGCCTTAACTACTTGAGCATTTGAAAAGTATAATGTTGGAAAAGATCTCCTCGTTTTTAATTCTTATATCAAAAGTGTGAAGTTACCTCTGACGTATGTGGGCGGCATGGCCTAGAGCTTTAGGTCATTGCTTAGCATTCAGGAGGACACCGGTTCGATTCCGGGTCTGTGAAGTTTTTCTGTGACTTTATTGAATCACTTAGACAAATGCTAACGCAGTAATGATACACAGATAAAGTCTCTTTAATTCCCTTCTGTCTTCATTTCGTCCGTCTCATCTTTCTCCACCCAGCCACCACCTACCTATTCCCAGGATTCCTAAGAGGAGGCTGAAGAGGGTCTTACGTCCTACCTTCCGACATTAACAGCAGGCAAGTATGAAACACCCAAAAGTTTTTTCAGATTTCTTTTAGGACTCGTGGGAATGGGTGGATGGTAGTCGGAGTGAGAAAGATAAGACGGACGAAACGAACACAGAAGAGACGTGAAATATTATATGTTGCGAAAGAGGGTTGTGAACTGTAACGAAGGGGTTGCATCTCCTCTTTCTTAACTCTTATATCAAGCTTGTGAAGTCACCCCTGATGTACATGTATTATAATAGACTGTAGCCCTATTAATATGGGGCGGCATGACCTAGCGGTTCAGGTCATTGCTTAGCATTCGGGAGGACATCGGTTCGATTCCGGGTCCGTCTGCCCTGCTCCAAGTTTTTCTATGGCTTTATTGAATCACTTATCTAACGAATATTACTGACTTAGCATTTATCTGAAAAATTCTTAAAAAGTACAGAAAAGTAGACCTCCAAATATTAAGTAATAGTCGAAACCTCTAGAACATGCCGAAGGAGAAGCTCCTAATAAGGGAGTTGATGTAATATTGAAAGATAGATAGCGTGTCGTCACCTAGTGGGTATTTGCTGGTACCGAAATTTGAAATATTTCAGTAGTAGCGAGTATCCACTTAATAGCGACACACTGCCTGCAATTGGATTTATCATTGGTGTTATTTTTGTCGATTATTTTACTTACCAAATCATATATTCCTTTTTCGAAGATAAAACACTATTCAGAAAATTGTTTATATCCATAAATTCTGACATTAAATAGAGCCGTAAACATTTTTATTCCATTTTAAGAGTTCCTCCCGCCGTAACTTTTAACCCGACAACGTACTAGTTTATTGTACAATATTTCGACACTTAAAAGCGAAGTTAATGTTACAGGAACGTGCGTTAAAACTTTAATAACTGCTCCCTAACATTCCTTTTATTTTATGAGGTACAACTATAAAAGCTATATGCAATGTCACAGAAAACGGTTTTAACGTTACTCGAAAACAAATAAAACATATGTATAAAGATATTCATCTAAAAACGTAATAAATAAAGAACTGAAACTTGGGCACACTCGCTAATACTGAGTCATATACGAAGTTAATTTATGACAGGTCAACAAAATCAAGAACTGAATTGAAAAAAAAGGAAAGGCACTCATTTGGGACGTAGTTTGCGACGCTGAGTCACAATCTGGGCTCAGAATTGTTTCAGAACGTTAAATTTTTTGAATATCCCTATCTCGAAAGAAAAAATCTAAGTTTTTACTTTCGAAAGAAAAAACAGATGAATCAAGAGAGTGACTATTTCTGAGGTATTTTTTGCTAAATTTTACCCACTTAGCTTGTTTACAACTGATATTTTAGGAAAATTCTGGGCCAGCAAATTATAACCTATTTTTCGTTTTCAACCAGTGTCCTTTTTTGACTTTCTTCTCTTTTGTGAGTACCCTATTAGAGATAGCTGAAAAACAAGTAATCATTTTCAATATATTCTTCAATGGGACATTCAAATGTACTAGAAAAGCTCTAGCACGTTCAAGTTTCGAAATATCCTAACCTCAAAACCAATCCAGTCAAGTTAATTTCAAAATCTCAATATGCTGGTTCAATTCTGAAACAAGATCCTAATTTCGTGATAAAATATATTATTTTCGGTCATGTTGTTCTTTTATTTCGGGTAGTAATGTTCACAAAATAGCCAAAAATTGATTTTTTATAAATTTGAGGTTAGGACATTTCAAAATCCATACTTTCTGTGGCAATTCTGATGCTAGTTTTGAAATTAGCGTCGGAATCTACCTCTGGTAGTAATTTCCTGATCTACGTTGGCTTGTGATTATTTATGGATGTAGTAAATAATTTAATTCGCTCTTGTTAAGTTAAACTTCGGACTAAACAAATATTGAACTGAATAATTTAAAAAGGCTTTGTGGTTTATGTCAGTACTTTTCATTACAAAAGCTTATCCAGTGTGCTGGCCCTAACTTCGTTTGTTTGACTATCGTATAGCTGCTATCCTACTCTTGTTAAACACAATAACCGGGATGCAATATTAATTTCCTGGACGTCTATACGACCTATTGTTTTCGCCATGATTACACTTATGAGTACATACGTTGCTAGTGAGTATATAAGGTGTCATTTTGTACTAGGAATCGTCTAACCAAAATATTACTAAACTATTGACAAATTTCGTTTACGTCTTGATTTGTATAGTTTGTATAAACTAATTCAAAAAATAGTTAATTTTTGATAGCTGCTTTTCTTGGATGTGTTTTGGCTCGACTTCGATTTTTCGCTGTTCCAAAAAAATGGATCAAAGAATCTGTATCAAATTTTGCATAAAAAACAAAATTAAGTGCGCGGGTTACCTTGGACCGAAGCAACGTTTATCGGTGATATAAAATGTTCTCAGACAGCCGAGAAAATGTGAACGACGAAGTGTGTGCCGGACGCTTGACCACGTTAACAACAGACGAAAACATTGAGGAAGTGAAAAAAATAGTATTGGTCAATTGTTGAATCACTGTTAGAAAGGTTGCTTAAGATCTAAGCATATCGATTGGCCCCTGTCATCCGATTTTTATCAGTGATTTGGGCATGAGATGCGTCGCCGCGAAATTCGTACCAAAAACGCATCGCCTTACCATTACTGAGGAGCTGATGGACTCTGTTTGCGATGACCCAAATTTGCTCCAGAGGGTCATAACTGGTGACGAATCATGAGTTAATGGTTATGACGTGGAAACCAAAGCTCAATTATCCCAATGGAAGCTGCCGCATGAGCCAAAACCTAGAAAAGCGCGCCAAGTTAGGTCGAATGTGAAGGTTTTGCTTACAGTTTTCTTCGGTTACAGGGGCGTGGTGCATCATGAGTTCCACAGGGTAGAACGATCAATAGGGAATATTAGCTGCAAGTTATGAGCAATTTGTGAGAAGCAATCCGCCAGAAATGCCCGGATTTGTGGTCAAAAACAACAACAATGGACGATGCTACCAGAGAACAGAGACTAGTATAGAAGTCCAATGCTGGGTTAATAATCCGGACTTCGTTTCGGATAACATGTCGGTAAATCTCGAAGCTTCTGTCATCCGACCGGTAGTTGTCGCTTCGGAAAATCAACCGTTTTTTTTTTTCTTTACAAACTTGGCTTACAACAGCAAATGAAAAAGACTTATGCGTTCTATGATCCCACCACTTCTACTATTTACCCCTGCCATTACTGCGTTCACTCTTTGCTCCGACTCAATACAGCGTTGAGGCGCTCATTTTCATAGCAACGCCATCTCCTGGTTCTATTTAGAATTTCTTACTCACGATTGAGGAAATAAAGACGGCATCGAAGGACAAGCTGAACAAGATCAAAAAAATGATTTGTGATGGTGGGGATTACTTTGAAAGGGACAAAATAGATAAATAAAGTTTTAAAAAGCACAAGCGATATTTTTTGAGCAGACCTCGTAAGTACGAACAATATCTTCCTCATTAGTGTTTTATTTTTTATAATTATTTTTTATGTTCGGCATAGTTATCAACGCTTTTGCACAAACGTACAGCTCGTTCATTGTAATTTATCATTCAACATAAATTAATTTGCTTTCCGAAGTTGATCGAATTCCGTGATTGACATGCATTGTAAACATTTCCGAAAGGTGTAATTGGTAGCAGCGTTTCGTGTTGCTAGATAAACCAAAAACTCGTACAATTTCTGTCGAAAATTGCAAAATGTTATGGGAGTACGTAACAGTAATTGCCATCATGGATCGAGCTCGTTACATTTTATATGCTAATTGGAATTTTCGTTGATGCAATGCCATCGGCGAGATTCGACTGGCTGTACACATGAATGCTGGGCATTTTCGACGTTGATCGTTCATTTAAATGGCAAATTCCTATCGAAACAGACTCGTTCCATCATCATTTCAACTTGAAAGTGTTAATTAAACAAAACAAAACGATACTAAACAAATTAAAAGTACAGATTCACTGCACAATGGCGTAGAACAGAACGGAAAGAGAATAAAAATAAAATTAAAAAGCAGCCAATGCAAATTGGTTCTCTGAAAACGGGACTATTTGTAAGGGACATTCTAATTCAAACATACAGTAAAAAATGGTGGCCCATCATTAGAAAATCGAAATTAATAGACGCGACAATTGAGTCATGCCGGCGCCGCCTGGTGTTAAAAAATCAGATTAATAGTAACTTGCAATGGACTGCGCATTCTCTATCTAGGTATACAGTAAAAGTTCTTCATTCGCGGGGTATACCTTCCATAAATATGCTGTGAATGCAGAAATGGAATGGTAAACAGTATGGAATCAAATGGGATACGTTTTAAGGTTTATAAAAGCCGTTTTGGCACGTACCAACAATACGTACGCAAAAGATGCCGATACATTGAGGGAACGCTTATCGGATCTAGATATCATGAGTTTAATTTTTGGAACAGAGGTTTTAAATTTTGTAGTAAGATAGATAAAGCTTTCTTCTAAAGCCTGTCGAAGGCCATTTTTTAATTTTATAATTTCTACTGAAAATACGTATCCTACAAAAAGCACCAAATATAACTACTTGTAAAAGCTGTTAATGACCATATTATCGAAAACCAAAAACGTACCGACTTAGTGTGAACCTTTGTCTGTTACCATACAAAAAATCACATATTTATCTCGCAGCGTTAAATCACAATGTTTAGAATAGAATCCCATGTTTTCGGAAAAATTTACACTAGGCACGAGCGGTCGTTTGCGGTCAATCGCCTTAATAAATGATACCGAATCCTTTACTGTTTACCGATTGAATCCGCGAATAATGAAATTTTTAGCCGCGAATACAGGAACTGGCTTGCAATTTTTTCACCAGCGAGTAATGAAAACGCGAATAAAAAATCCAGGCAGACAAGAACGTGTGAGAGAGACAGCGATCGTGCGGTCAGTAGTTGTCTTTTTCTGGAATTGTGATTGGTCTGAGTCACAGTTTTGCGGAAGCAGATGAATGAGGTAAATGAAGAGGAAAAGAGACACGTATTGACCGCGCGCTCGTTTTATCTCATTCTAAAGAATGTTCAATTTCGTGAAGGTATTGCTCAGTCCATCTCTTATGTCTATGGTTAATACATTGTCAATGCGGCTTCCATTGACAGTAAAATTATTATGAAATAAAAATTAAAACGGATGTTTCAATTTCACTTTCCAGAACGTAACAAGGCAAAAAATAGACTTCATTCTGCAGTTAGACATTGTCAGAGTAGAGCCAAATAAAGATTTAAACGTGATTTTCCATAATTTTTCCAAGCCTTGTGATCGTTAAGCGATTCTATAATTTTTTTTTGATAATTTGGAAAAAGTCGATAGATTTTAGGTAAATGAAAAAGTAACTCCTCGAATGTAAATGTGCTCCTTATATTTCAAAGAAATTGGTTATTTGTTTGCCATAGAAAGTTTCAACAAATTACTGAAATCCTAAAGAATGAGTCGATGTAATATCCAAATATAAGCGGTGTATTGCCATCTAGTGAGTATAATTTACTTAGTTAGAGAAGTTGAAATAAGTAAGGCGTTGTCTAAAGCTTCATTCAGCAGATGGAAAGAAAGTTGGAAAGGTGGCATAATGGGTAGCCTTTCATACAGAATGTTTCGAAATGACTCGTAAAATATTTAGAAAACGTGCGTTATGTATGTGTAAAAACACCATAGATTATAGGTACCTTTATTTCTTTTGGTTCAAATACATAAATAGATTTGTGTGCATAGAGATACAGAGGGTGAATCGATAATATCGGTGCAAGTCATAGTAAACAATTTTTTATAAAAAAAAAATTTTTTTAGCATAATGTCCATTGAGATCAATACATTTGGTCCAATGATCATTCAATTTGTTTATTCCGCCCGAAAAAACCTTTATCCATCTCTGCAAAATACGATACTAGTTTAAAGTCAGAAAATGAGGCCAGAAATTATCTGGATTTTGATGTAGCCTCCCCAAACACGATTTTGAAATGGTCTTTCAATCATTTTTTTAGTAGTGACCTAAATTGGGTGTCCTGACCATTTCTGCGATGCTCTTACGACCACGTTTAAACTCATTTATCTAGTAATGGCCTAAATGCAGATGCAGATGCCTTCTCAATTTCTTTCAACTCAGTTTCTGTTCGGGAAGCAGTTCATCACTTTTCAATTTTGCAAAAAAGCGGAAGCGTTAACGTTCAATAAGAGACAAACATAAACTATGCGAAGTTAGTCCACAAAACTCATGGAGGGGTCTTATATACTATAGAGTTGAATTCTCCGACTAAAACATGAAAGTGGTACAGCAGTGCCACCTTTTTGGCAATTTATCAAACTTATCGATTCACCCTCGTGTATTTCGATATATTAGCTCACTAATCCTACGAAAATTGATAATGTAAGAAAGAGCCACACATTACTGACGAAATGAGTTTAGAAAATGAAACTTGTAAACATCAAAGAAGCTTTCCGCCGTTGTGGCGTCATGTGTAGGGAAGGAAAAAGAGGATAGGAGAAGTACGACAATATTTTCACAGCAAACTACCCGCAGCCAGCGGAGTTATCAATTCGCACATTCAGAGTCGGTCAAGCTGGAAAAACGGTGTTCAGAAAGTACCCTAAGGCACTTCTACTACTTCAAACAACTTTCGACGAACGATAGGGTTTGTTGTTTTATGGGTTACAAAATGTTGCAAATGTTGATCTATCAATTCAAAAAGTGGGGTATGATGGGTACTTCTTTTTTACTAAATAATACGTTATAATCGTCACAAGTTTTTTTTGTTTTTACTGATAAATCGCAAACCACATCGGGTAATTTAGACAAATTACTAACTAAGAGCTTAATGTTCTTTATTTAATTTGAAAAATGGTTATTATATCAAAGAAATTAAAAGCACTTGATGTGCCGTACCAGGTTTTCAAAATGAATTAACGTATCGGGGATGCTGCTGCTGTTACCAGAGGCCCGGGATCGACAATTATTTCTCATTAATTTGAGTTTATCTAAAGTGAGTAAAATTAATTTAAAAAATTAATTTACTAATACATTACTTATTGTTTCATTCAAATAGCTTTCTTATCTCAATATTTTTTTTTGAAAATTCTATTGCAGGCTATTTCGTAGGGAATTAAATTCGTTACAAATTTGTTCCGAGGGTCAATTTCATGAACATTCAGACAGCTCCTTTGGATGTCAAAAATTAGGAAATATTTATATTGTGGCTACTCTGAACATGACAGCCTCTGTATAGCTGGGAACTCGTTGATGAAGAGGTGAAACATCGGTAGTAGAGGTAGTTTAAGGGAATTAAAGAGACTGAACCTATTGTAGCATTCGGGAGGGCATCGGCTGGATTTCGGGTTCGCCTGCCCTAGTCCAATTTTTCTGTGGTTTCCTTGGGTCACTTAAAGATAATCTTTCACTTCATTTCGACCATCTCAAATTTCTCACCCCAACTATTACATAGTCATTCCCACGATTCCTAAAAGGAGACTGAAGGCCCTAACCCCAGCGTTGTTTAGGGAAATTTCTTATCCACCAACTTTACAGTTACTTTATTTTCATAGACTTATTGTAAACTCAATCAATGACTATCAAATTCTAGATGAATTTAATACTATTTCGATGTAAAATTAAACATTAGATATTTTATGATGTATATAAATGATCAAAGTTGCCTTTTTGTAGATGCATCTTTAATGTACCTGTAGGTACTCTTTAGATCTTTCCAAATAACTCAGAAAATATGTAGTTTTCTTAAGATGTTTATTACGACACTATAATCGTATACCTAGCAAACATTTTCATTTTATAAAAAATATTGTAAGTATTATATAATGTAGAAAGAAAGATCTTGCTAGATTTCCTGCAGTTATAATAAGACCGATGGAGTTGCATTAAATCCGTCTGTATGGGCCGCTGCTCTTAGTTAAGTAAACAAGAAGTGAACCAGCCAACTAAGAAAGTAACTCATGTGGAACAGACAGATAGTCTCCGAACCTTAAAATGTCAACAATTGAAAGTGCATTCAGCAATAAATTTCAAATCTCAACCGTACCATTTACTAATAAAATTCCGCGCGAAGAATTTGCACAAAGCAAGCCCATTTACACCCAAAGAATAATTCATTAAATAAATTAAATGTTGTTCTAAAAATATTTGCTAAAAGAGCTGTGTGGTTGATTCAAGCATGATTACAAGTGACGAGCCGCATGCCACATGCACCTAGGCGTATTTATGTTTTTGGTGAGTAAAAATGATAGTTAAATGGCTATCAAAGTCAACTGTCGCTATTTATCCATGTTTACTGACGTATAACATGCCAACAAGTGCAGAGCTACATCATAAATGAGAGTTTTTGAGTCTATTATGAGTAAAATATTTTCGGACGTGAGATATGTCATAAGAATTTTAGACGAGTCTTCAGGCAGCATTATTTAATGAAGTGAATGTTGTTCTAGTAATATTTACTGCGAATGTGATTGTTACTGATTTAAGCATTAAGGGTATTGTCATCATTTACCATTATCCACCATTTCGGGTCAAACCTATAAAAATAATAACAGCAAGAGTCTGTCAGTTGATTGATCATATTTCTTCAGTTGGATACAGAAGTGCATCCCATTAAAATAAATATACAAATTGCAGTTATTTCTTTTTATTTTAAAATGTATTTATATATGATTTTTTATTGACCTTTTGATACAGGCCAGCCAGGACCTTTTATCTATTATCTACGGTAAGAATCAGGATTATCTATTGACTGAAAATGGCGGATGATGATGCTCATGTATTTAATACCTTAGCATGACTACTGATAAGTTCTATGGCATGAATAAACGTGTATGAATTTAATTGTGCACTAAAAATATATCTATTCACTAATAAAGTTTTTGGTTTATAAACATTAAAATTCAATGAAGTGAATATCATTTTAAAAATATTTGCTATTTCTGATTCGAGTATGACTATATCTGACAAGCGGCATGTCATCAGTGAGCATATTTGATCCTATCGTGAGTAGCAATCGATGCGATAAACGCTGTTTTAAAAATATTATCTAAATATTTAAGCGACATATCAAAAGCGAGCACAATGGGCCTACAGAATGCACAATTCAATGAAATGAATAACAATCCAAAAATATTTTCTTGAAATAATTGCTTTTACTGTCTCAAAATACTGGTTACTAGAGCTCATTTGTGTCTAATAGGTATAAATAACTCTGTCAAAATTGACGGTAATTGAGTACTTGATGCTTATGATTGTAGCAAAGGAAACAGAAGTTCAGTGTCATTATAAAAGTATAAAAATAGGAGACGAAACGTTAAAAGAAGTCGCTGAGTTTCGAGTCGGGTAGCTTTTAACTACAAGAATTCGCAACGCTGATTTAGAAATTTGAAGAAGATTGTTAAAGGAAATTAGGAGGATTAGGAGGACAAAAAGGCGCTATTACTGTCAATAAGGAAAAAAAGTCGGTTGTCTGTAAAGTCGGTTTACTGACGATAATTGAACGTGACAACGTCATAAGAAAATACTGATGGAATGGTTTCATTTTTCAAAAGAAAATTTTAATTTTATTTGTTTGATAGATATTTTGTATGGATATAGAGAAGGAGGTAAATGGAAATGTATTATTGTATAGCAGCTGTCCACGCGGACGCATCGCTCACTCAAGTAGGAGAGAGACAGATGTCGAACGCTGCCGAACGCGGAGGCCGATTGTGCCTCTTTGTCGCTCGTTCCGCGCTCTCGCTTGCACTTCAAGCCTTAAATGGAACGCCTCAGAGCGAGGTAACGCCGCATGAGTCATGTTTTTTCGTGCGTGCAGCCGGCTCCATCGAATTATAAGACGTTGTCACGTCAAAAAAGATTGGGTGATACGGCACTTTCTGAGACATGAAGGGGTAGTTAGAATTATCAGAAATAGCAATAGAAGAAACAGAAGTAGACTTAGATTGGATTACTGTTCACAAACAGTCTAGTTAGTTATAATGTTCTAGTTATAGGGAAATGCTAAAATTGTCTCATGATAAGAATAAGGAGTGGAATGTTCAAACTGACGGCCCTACGGTGATGATAATGATGACGATGACAATAAAAATAGAAGCACTGCAAGCACTGCAAATTACAAGTTTCTCCACTTTATACGATTAGAAACTTTGGACGTGGAATATTTAATCGTGCAATTTATGTTTCGAACTACCTGGAGTTCCTGTTAGTTTTATGCACTTCCCGGCCAACTTTAAGGCAGTTTTTTCCACCTATATCATCCGCCCATTTGCATGCATATACGATACGAGTAGAAGCGATGAAAAGTTTCTGTAATAGATATTTTATGAGCAAAAATATTAGGAATATTTCCGTTCCATCGATCGATCCAGTTTCCTCCGGCCCGCAAAATTAAACTTGGCATACATCCAGCCGGAGTGAACGTCTGAATGTAAAAAGGACGTAAATTTTCAACGTAACTCCAAAAAAAAAAAAACAAAAAAGTGAAGCAATAAAAACAGGCCACGTCGTAAACGCATCCATCTAGAGTACGCTAGTTAAAAATTCATTACATTTCCTTTCCGACTGTAATTTGTAAGTATATTACAAATACAATGTGCATTTTTAAAATGTTGTATCTAATACGATAAAGTAAAATGCCAATTCAAAAGTATCTACCATTTATTATTATAGTAAATTTATTACTTACATGAAATAGCAAAATTAGGTAAATTTAACCAGTTTTAACGTAGGCAAAATGTCAAAATATTCACTTTCGAAGACAGATGAACAGTATACTATGAAAATAAATAAAAATAAAACAAAAATACTGGTATGCAAGGAAAGAAAACGTATGGAAAGAGCGAATATAAAGATAGGAGACGATAAATTAGAGGAAGTGGCCGATTTTAGTTAGGTACCTAGGAAATCAGGACCCAAGGAGCAATAGGGATATAAAGCAGAAGATAGCGTAGGGACGAGTCACCTTCTATGTTCGCGAAGGATATCGTAGATAGAGAAGATTAGAAATGAAGAGGTATTAGAAAGAATAGGAAAACAGAGGACTCTATGGAAGTCAATAAGAAATAGGCGAGATAGATTGGTACGACACCTTCTCAGGCATGAAGGTCGAGTCACAGATGTATTAAAAGTAGAAACGTTAACGAAAAAATCGGTTGTCTGTAAAGTCGGTTTACTGACGATAATTGAACGTGACAACGTCATAAGAAAATACTGATGGAATGGTTTCATTTTTCAAAAGAAAATTTTAATTTTATTTGTTTGATAGATATTTTGTATGGATATAGAGAAGGAGGTAAATGGAAATGTATTATTGTGTAGCAGCTGTCCACGCGGACGCATCGCTCACTCAAGTAGGAGAGAGACAGATGTCGAACGCTGCCGAACGCGGAGGCCGATTGTGCCTCTTTGTCGCTCGTTCCGCGCTCTCGCTTGCACTTCAAACCTTAAGTGGAACGCCTCAGAGCGAGGTAACGCCGCCTAAGTCATGTTTTTTCGTGCGTGCAGCCGGCTCCATCGAATTATAAGACGTTGTCACGTCAAAAAAGTTAGGAGGGGTAGAGGTAGACCTAGATTAGATTACTGTTTGGGATGTGGGTTGTTCTAGTTTTAAGGAAATACGAAGATTCGCTCAAAATAGCAAGCGGTGGAGGTGCGTGTCCAACCAGTCTTAAGACTGACGACCTTATGATGATGACTTAAAGAATAAGGTAAAAACAAGTGGTATGCCGAAAGTGAGCGCCTGCGAATCTAACAGCTAAAAAGTAGAATAAAAGCAGCAATACACTAAAGATGGCGTTTACCACGCTGTTTGTAGTAATTCATAAAACGCTGTCTAATGACAGCAGGTAGAGTTGGTTTGTGTTCTGTAGTAAGTTGTTTACGACGTGCTGATGAGACCCAAGAAGGTCGAAATTACGATCCATGCCTGACGGTTTCTAGAAAATACTGACCACTGTATGAACTTTTTATTCTGTTTGACTACGTGTTTACCAAGTAGTTAGTTACGCTACGGATTCAGTTCGAAAAGTTTATATCCTGATGGACCTTGTTGAACGGCTACTGACGAGAGTCATGAAGGTCGAAATCGCGATCTATGTCTGATGGTTTCGATAGCTTTTTATTTTGTTTTTACGTCATCGTCATTGTATTGTAGTTACCCATCATATTAAAGGTTCTTCACAAATTTGAATTTCTTACGTAATATGATTATGAGTGGATAATGTGGATAGAGGAAGGGCGGAATGTTCGGATCTACCCCTGTAGTATTTGGAAGCATAATATGTTTCACAATATCATACATGGCAAAGTTCCACTTTGGTAACAAGCACGTAACAAGTTCATTATTTCACCATTCTGCATACATATTTAGCTATATTTGTACGGAAAGTTTTGGCTGTTAAAAGCCCTGCGTGGCCTCATTTTAGTTTACTATCTGCATTATCCAAATAAGACCATTTTGGTGTTCCGTGGCTTTTATACATACTTACATACATACACATGTGACCTGTCCTTTGTTAGTTGTCTGAAATTCCGGGCTTTGTTCTTGCAGTTTGATTAAAACTTGTCGTCCAATGGAGTCCATTTGCATTTACAAAAGCGTTCATCAGTTAAAAAGAGGTAATACACTTTGACATACAGTTACGTTCAATATTAATGTATGAGGATAGACAACTCGAAGCACTTTTACTTTCAACATTAACGATACAAAAACCCATACCTTTTTATTGTTTTTTTTTAATAAGCAACAAGACTAGACGTTAGAATAATAATTACGTGGCTTGTCTAATAAACAACGCGAGCCGTAACAATGCCATCAAGTTGTACTCGTGGGGACGCTGCGCAGTAGGGCAATGCGCATCCGATGTTTTGCGTTTGACAACTGAATATACGGAAATAGATGCGCGGTCGCTCATCGCGCAATGTCCGAACGCGTTTTCTAACCTTTATTAGTGATGATACTTTTTAGACTCATTCGTTTCGGTTTAAGTTGTTAGTACTATATCTAGCTTTCTTGGTGATAAGTGAATTTGCGCATTGGGCGAATTTTAATTATTTAACGCAGACCTTATATTAACCTCATAAATTTGATAAATACTACACGACATTCTTTAATCTTTGGCCTTTCAGTTGCCACTACCAGTAAAAAATATCATTGATAAAGTGCGAACAGGTTACTTTATCAGTATTGTTCCCGTAGGATAAGATCAACTGTTTATCTGTAAACAAAAATTTAAAAAGTTTTAGGAAATTAGGACGGTTTTGTTATTAGGGTTGCCTATCTCTGCACGTTTATTTTTAGCATGGCTGTAGTTATCGACGCGGCAACGTTCGTGTTTTGTCCAGCTAACAAAGTCGCCGTTCCGATAATAAAACGTACAAAGGAAGCACAAGTGCGGTTGATTGGATTCATTACCGTTAAACTGTTCCGGAGCATGCGACCGTATATAACGGGAATTAACTTTAATACCTGTAAGAGTACTTCGTTTCCTTTTACGCCTTATCCACACACTATTTAAAGCCGAACGATCTGTCCCTTCGATTACTCTTCGTCTCCAGAATTGCATTCTTTTCTCTTTTATTCTTCCGATTTTCTTTTGCCTGTTTACAAAACTGGAAGAAAAATAAAATCTGTCCACCCGTCTGAAGTTTCTAATTTTTAAATAAAATGAAATATTGATCTGAAATTCAGGCATAATATGTAAAACCACAGACAAAAACAGTATTTCTTACTTAAAAGGAGCACCATAGGTACATGCAAACAGATGGTAAACGTATGCTGGGGACGGGTTATCATTGAAAAGAGAAAAATAGAACAAAAAAATTTTTTTTTTGCCTTAACCCTTTTGTGGTCGTCACAATAGTCAGATACTTTTGGTCTATCATAAAAACAGCTTTACGTAAGAAGCCATAACTTATGTAAGGACAATCATTTATCCTCTGCATTTATAAAATTTATCATCATCATCATCATAAAGTCGTCAGTCCTAAGACTGGTTGGACAAGTACCTCCACTCTTTCCCATCCTGAGTTAAACTTCGCATTCTCCTAAAACTAACTTAGGTCTACCTCTACCCATCCTAACTCCCGTTTCTGCCTCTAATATGTCTCTGACTACACCTTCATGCCTGAGAAGGTGTCCTACCAACCTATCTCGCCTATTTCTTATTGACTTCCATAGAGTCCTCTGTTCTCCTATTCTTTTTAATACCCCTTCATTTCTAACCTTTTCTACCCGCGTTATCCTCATTATTTGCCTATAACACCACATTTCGAACGCTTCTAACCTTTTCTTTTCCGCCGCGCCCACTGCCCATGTTTCGCACCCGTACAACGCCGCGCTCCAAAAATACACCTTTAATAACCTTTTTCGAATTTCTAAATTAACCGCTCGCTAGCATAGAACTGACTTCTTTTTATTAAAGACGACACGACCTTGCGCTATCCTCTGCTTTATATCCCTACTGCTCCTTCCGTCCTGACTTATCTGACTTTCTAGATATCTAAAATCAGTTACTTCTTCTAATTTTAACTTTGATAAATAAGATTCCAAATGATGTCTCGCTGTCCCCTTATGTCTCTTGTACCTCCATTTAGCACTGCACCACATTCTCTCAACTGTTTATGTATGAGCTCCTATATCAGGATCAATAAAATTGTATTTATGATTAACTTTAGCATGTAGAAATCCTTCTATTTCTATTCTACTTGTTAGGTAACCTTTCCAACTGTCAGAATAAATTGTGCTACCATCTGTAATTTTTCCAATGTTTTTATCAAGAAGGGTAGAGCCAGTTGTATTAGGAACAGTGATAACAAACGAATCTTTTGTTTCTCTAAAAAAAAAAAAAACCACCAAACACCCACTGTTCGGGTAATACTTGACCACGATTATTTTTAAGTTTATTAAACAAATTTTCATCAATTTCTACAATGCAATCTGGTCTACCAACCTTCTTGTTTGGTTTATTACATTCATATTCAACACACATAATTCACGCATGTAATTGTTCTAATCTATAACAGTTTTATCCGATAAATCAAGTTGCTTTTCACAAAATTTCCTCGCACCAGCAGTATATGAATCTCAAAGCTGAACAAAATGGACCAGTCAGTCCCACTTACTGATCACACTGTCTAAAACTTACGTTTATCAAAATAAAGTTACATGTCATGGGAATTTGTACATTTTCGTTTATTAGGTAAGATATTTAGCTCCTGAAAAAATAAAATTGCATCTTGTTCTGTTTTTGGCAAATCCCAAATACGCATTTTCGTAACACTAAAAAATGGGGTCAAAATCAGCAAACAACAAGGAAACCAAAAGATAACATCGTGCGCGTACGAACAACAAGGTTGCTGCGTAATCCTATGACATTGTTAGTTACTTAATAGTGGATGCAATATTAATTTGAAATAATTTTTTGTTTTTTTTATTAATATTAATCCACTATTAAGTAATTAAAAATGTCATAGGTTTTCATATATTTAAAATAATATATGTAATTAAGTTAATAAAAATCGATGGATCGTTAACCTTGTAGGTCGCTTGGTCGTGGTTACTGTTGTCACCTCTCGTAGTTTAGTGGTCAGAACATTGGTGCGTAAAGCCAAAGGTCCCGGGTTCGATTCCCGGCGGGAGAGCGACAACAGCAATAATTTTTCCCTCATTAATTTGAGGTAGTTTGTAGTGGGTAAATACAAAATCGAAAAGAAGGTTGCTGTTTTCAAAAAACAGGGTCGTTGTGTGCGAACAAGAAGATTGCTCTTGGCGCATTAGCGGAATTTTAGTTGCGATGATGTTAATACCTCACTACCATCCATGAGTTAAGCAAAATAATTTTTGAAGATTAATATTTCTAACTGCTCCTTTTAGATATTTTCATAACAAGTTTGACTTTCATCTGATCAATTTTGTGGTAAATATGTGGAAATTCCAAGTGTTCAAAATAATTTTTGATGAAGTTAAATATACAAGAGCGCTTAATTCCTCAAATTATCGATTAAGTCGGTGTATAACATTTTTTATAATCAGTAGCAATAAAGAAATACCGCCAGCGAAAGTTGTACGTTTATAAGATTTTATCAGTATTATCAGTATTACAAATATAATTATAGCATGACACATTCGGTGCCTCATAGGATTCTAAATATACGATATTTTAACGATAACAGTAATTTCCTTAACGATTTTTAAGAAGTATGCGCTCAAAAAAAAACTGTAACGATGAAATAATAATGAACTATAAAAGGGCAATTACCTTTAAAGCCGAAAAATGCTGTTTAAAGAACACGTCGTTTCTCTAATGCACAACTAAAAAAAAAATGTTGCTAACGACACAATGAATTTAGCAGCAGAAAAGAAAAAGCCTTTTAAAGTTTATTAGCTGTGTAAAAGTGTTAACGAAAGTGCTTTTGTAACAGCCGATGGAAGATCGTTGACCTCAACTATCTTGATCGTTCAACAGTTAATTGACGATTTATTAAATCACCTTCCGTTTCTATAAATAATACAAAAGAGAAACAAGTGTGAGATTCTTTTATCACACATTAACTGCATAAAATTTATTTGAAAAATACCATTTATAACTAAACGGAATAGCATGTTAATAATTTATTAATTACAATCTAATTAGACATTCATTTTGTTATGTCATCAAGAATCCTATCTCTAGATGACATAACAAAATGAATGTCTAATTAGATCTAATTAGACATTCATTTTGTTATGTCATCAAGAATCCTATCTCTAGATGGGAGTAGGAACTATGCGGAACGTCACGAAGTTATGCTCGGTGGTCTGCTGTACAGGAAGGCAAAAAATATTTTTTGGGTGTTTCATTCCCACTAGCTACTGATGGTGGTGGATGGGCAGTCCTTCTTCAGCCACCTTTTAGGCATCACAGGAATGGGTGGGCGGCGGTTAGGATGAGAAAGATTAGACAGCGAGCATTTGCCCGAGTAATCCAAGGAAACTATAGAAGAACATGGACTAGGGCAGACGGACCCGGAGTCGAACCGGTGTCCTCTTGAATGCTAAGCAATAGTCTAAACCACAGCCGGATAAATTCGGCTCTTTTGACTCCCGAGTGCTCCTCAGGTATAGCCAAGGAGCTCCTCATTGCTCCTGCGAGTACGAGTGAGATGATTCTTTCCTTTTCTTAACCCCTCCATTTCGTAGGTGGGTCCCCTCTTCCATAGCAGGACCCAATAGTATTGCGAACGTAGTCCGGCATGCTACCGCTGAGCTGCGGGACGATCATTAGAAAATTTTCGAAGGTATTATTTAAGTTGCGAGAAAGGCTTCGCTCGTCCACGGGATGAAGGGCCTTGATATGGGAGTGGAAGGGAGAAGAAAAAGAAAAAGCAATATGTGTCATTACTACTTAGTCTCTCGTACTCATTGTAGGGTATGGAGTGACCCAAACTAACCTTAGGTAGCGGCTCCTACGGAGTTAAAGTTTGCCCGATTCTGGTCTAAACCTCTAGGTCACACCTCTCGGTACAGTAAGGCAATGAGCAAAGAAGTTTTGTTTGCGTTTTCATAAAGCAGAAATTGATGCGTGCTTTGCTCATTGCGCAGGGGACCGTGCGTTTTCTATCCTTTATAAGTGATGATCCTTTTTAGACTTTTTCACTTTTGTTTAAGTGACTGTACCGACCTCTTCTCTTCGTGCAAAATCCCCTGCTATTGATAACAGAAACTAACTACGCAAGCCAATCGGAAATAAATTACATAATAGAAAGAAACAGGAAGTAAGGAGACAACGTATAACTCTTTTTAATTTGAGCGTGTGCGGTTGATAGTCAGCTGTGACTGGCGTTACATTAAAGGGGTAGACCTTTCTCATCTCACACGTCACCGTTGTTTACAAGGGTAGAATGAGAATTGTTTATACTTTAATATAAGGGTATTATCTTTAAGAAGCCGTCATGTCAAATCGGATGCGTACTGCTCTACTACGCAGCGACTAACATAAGAATATTACTATCATCTGTCAAAATGACAACACAAAAAATTCTTTCATCTGACCTGATCTGTAAAAGTTTCTAATTTGCGCTTTAGTGAAGTCGTTCGAAATGTACCTAACTACAAATGACAAACTCTATTTCATAATTTATTTAATTTATTTCGATATGATTGTAAAAAAAAACATCATCATTGTGAGATCATCAGCCCGAAGACTAGTTGGACACATATCTCCCCTCCTTGTTAATCAATCTTTGAATTTCTAAAAGAAGCCTACATCTCCACTTCTTGCGAACAGTAATCCAATCTAGTTCTACTTCTGTCCTTCTTAATTGCTGTTTCCTCTACTACTACTACGTCTCTAAGTAGTCCTTTATGTCTGGGAAGCTGTCTTACCAATCCGGCTGAAGAGGACCTGAACCGATAGGTCCTAGAACGGCCTGAGGTAGAGGGGTTTTAGTCGGTAGATCCGAGGACACCTTCCTCGGGAATCCGACACTACCCAGTCGTGCGGAATCTGTGGAATATTACCGCCTCAGCATTTACCTAAGTGATCCAAGAAAACCACAGAAAAATCTATCTTACTTATTTGTTTTTGTACTGCCATAACTCCCTTCCGTCTACTATTTCTAATACCTCGTTCTTCTCCATTTATGGTATCCTCACCATTCGTCTGTAGCACTACTACATTTAGAACGCTTTAAACCTTTTCTTTTTTTTGCCGCTCTCACTATTCAAGGTAGAGGTGGGCCGAATACCTGGTTTGGATCCGGTATCTGGCGCAACCGACACTTTTTTTGGATCACGCCGAATATCGACAGTGACAGAAATA
The DNA here is from genome assembly GCF_000699045.2 of Agrilus planipennis. Lineage (NCBI taxonomy): Eukaryota > Metazoa > Arthropoda > Insecta > Coleoptera > Buprestidae > Agrilus > Agrilus planipennis. The sequence goes on from NW_020442435.1 coordinate 98,188, forward strand.
TTAATTTAATAAGTATATCAATAGTTCTCATGAACAAGAATACAAGTGTGACCGAACAATTATAGTACAATTTCTGTCGCTTGTTGGTATATCAGGTGGTGTTTAACGATAACTTTGAACTTTCGTTATATTGTATTACTTATTGTTTTTGCTGTTACGCCAAAAAAGTACAACTTCTTATGTACGTATACATAACTTTTTTTTATTTTTCTTTCTATCGTAATGGACTGGACTGGAAATCTTACCAGCCATTTGGCAAGAAGTAGAGGTTGCAGTTTACTTTTTCTAATTGCAATTTGGCCGAAACCGTTTGTAAGAAAACGACCGCATCATTTACGGAGAAAGCTGCAGTTTATCTTTCTGGCGAAAACTTCTCGCATTACGAGAACCAAACAAAATCGCAAATTTCGAAGCGGTGTATCAGTAGGTGAAATTTATTTTCCTGGAAGAATCTTTAACTGCTGCGGGCTTGCTGGGGAGTGGGAGTTTTCAGAATCGAAAAATTTAAAGCACATTAACTAAAGGATACGCCAAAGGCGGCGAGCATCAGAATGAACAAAAGAAACATAGAAACAGTACTCGCACAGTGGTCCCAAGAAGTAATAAATGCATAAAACATTTACAGCATGTTTAATGTGTTCTGTCAAATGTACCGAAAAATAAAATAATAACAAATACAAGGCTCACTTACCTGTCTTAGGTATACGGTCTACGTATAGTTGTTGTATTTGCACTTTCTGTTACTTTATCTCAATTTGAGTTGTATTTCAAACATGGCATAACAGTCATTGGTCACTTAAGAAAGTACTTATTCATCTCATCATCATCATCGTGAGATCGTCAATCGTCAGGCATTTTTGGATACACATTTACACTCCTTCCTATCCTGAACTAATCTTCGCATTTCCCTAAAACTAGAACATCCTACATCCTTAAGTATTTGCGAACAGTAAACTAATCTAGATGTCTCCTACCCTTAACTCCTGTTTTTGCCTTTAACATATGCTTGAATAGCCTGCGTGCCTAACAAGGTGTCCTACCAACCTATCTCGTCTAGTTTTTATTGACTTCTATAGAGTCCTTTATTCTCCTATTCTTTCTAACTCTTCATTTCTAACCTTCACTATACACGGTATCCNTTCTTAATTGCTGTTTCCTCTACTACTACTACGTCTCTAAGTAGTCCTTTATGTCTGGGAAGCTGTCTTACCAATCCAGCTGAAGAGGACCTGAACCGATAGGTCCTAGAACGGCCTGAGGTAGAGGGGTTTTAGTCGGTAGGTCCGAGGACACCTTCCTCGGGAATCCGACACTACCCAGTCGTGCGGACGGCTGGGTGTCTTTTGAAGATTTCCCCTCTTCGACGAAAACAAAAACAAAAATGTCTTACCAATCTATAACAACAAAATTTTTGGGTGTTTCATTCCCACCAGCCAGTAATGCTGGTGGGCGGGCAGTCCCTCCTAACTACGCCGGAAGGTACGGCGGAAGGCCCTCTTCAGCCTGCTTTCAGGAATCGTGGGAGTAAGCGGGTGGTGGTTCGGGTGAGAAAGATGAGACGGACGAAATGAAGACAGAAGAGAATGAAAGATTATCTGTGGAATATTACTGCCTCACCATTTACCTAAGTTATCCATGAAATCTATCTTACTTATTTGTTTTTGTACTGCCATAACTCCCTTCCGTCTACTATTTCTTTATACCTCGTTCTTCTCCATTTATGGTATCCTCACCATTCGTCTGTAGCACTACTACATTTAGAACGCTTTAAACCTTTTCTTTTTTTGCCGCTCTCACTATTCAAGGTAGAGGTGGGCCGAATACCTGGTTTGGATCCGGTATCTGGCGCAACCGACACTTTTTTTGGATCACGCCGAATATCGACAGTGACAGAAATATTAATTTAATAAGTATATCAATAGTTCTCATGAACAAGAATACAAGTGTGACCGAACAATTATAGTACAATTTCTGTCGCTTGTTGGTATATCAGGTGGTGTTTAACGATAACTTTGAACTTTCGTTATATTGTATTACTTATTGTTTTTGCTGTTACGCCAAAAAAGTACAACTTCTTATGTACGTATACATAACTTTTTTTTATTTTTCTTTCTATCGTAATGGACTGGACTGGAAATCTTACCAGCCATTTGGCAAGAAGTAGAGGTTGCAGTTTACTTTTTCTAATTGCAATTTGGCCGAAACCGTTTGTAAGAAAACGACCGCATCATTTACGGAGAAAGCTGCAGTTTATCTTTCTGGCGAAAACTTCTCGCATTACGAGAACCAAACAAAATCGCAAATTTCGAAGCAGTGTATCAGAAGGTGAAATTTATTTTCCTGGAAGAATCTTTAACTGCTGCGGGCTTCCTGGGGAGTGGGAGTTTTCAGAATCGAAAAATTTAAAGCACATTAACTAAAGGATACGCCAAAGGCGGCGAGCATCAGAAAGAACAAAAGAAATACAGAAACAGTACTCGCACAGTGGTCCCAAGAAGTAATAAATGCATAAAACATTTACAGCATGTTTAATGTGTTCTGTCAAATGTACCGAAAAATAAAATAATAACAAATACAAGGCTCACTTACCTGTCTTAGGTATACGGTCTACGTATAGTTGTTGTATTTGCATTTTCTGTTACTTTATCTCAATTTGAGTTGTATTTCAAACATGGCATAACAGTCATTAGTCACTTAAGAAAGTACTTATTTATCTCATCATCATCATCGTAAGATCGTCAATCCCTGACGATTTTTGGATACACATTTACACTCCTTCCTATCCAGAACTAATCTTCGCATTTCCCTAAAACTAGAACATCCTACATCCTTAAGTATTTGCGAACAGTAAACTAATCTAGATGTCTCCTACCCTTAACTCCTGTTTTTGCCTTTAACATATGCTTGAATAGCCTGCGTGCCTAACAAGGTGTCCTACCAACCTATCTCGTCTAGTTTTTATTGACTTCTATAGAGTCCTTTATTCTCCTATTCTTTCTAACTCTTCATTTCTAACCTTCACTATACACGGTATCCTCATTATTCGCCGGTAACACCACATTTCGAACGCTTCTAACCTCTTCTTTTCCTCGGCACCCACTACCAATGTTTCCCACCAGTACAGCGCCGCGATCCAAACATGCACCTTTAACAATATAGCATAGAAATAACTTCTTTTTATTGAAAGCGACTCCATCTTGCGCTATCCTTTGCTTTATAACCCTACTACTCCTTTCGTCCTGACTTATCTGACTTCCTAGATACCTAAAATCAACTACTTCTTCTAATCTTTCGCCTCCTATCTTTACATTCGCTTTTTCCCTACTTTTTGTTCCTTTATATAGAATGGCCTCCCGCGTTCCTCAATTTCTTCTAAACCCAAATTGATCTTCCCCTAATAGTTCTTTCACCCTTTTTTCCATTCTTCTCTGTACGATTCTAGTTAAGATTTTTGACGCATGAAAAGTTAAGCTAATTGTTCTAAATTTCTGGCAACTATTCGGATCTCTCTTTTTAGGTATGATTAGTACCACGTTCAGGCTCTGGGACTTTCCCCTTTTCATAAATGTGACTAACTAGCTTAAACCTAACCTCTTATTCTGCAGGTTTTAAAAATTTTGCCTGTATTCCATCTATACTTGGTGCCTTATTATTCTTTAAGTTCTTTATTCTATTTTCTAAAGGGGAAGGTTTTTCACATGTTGGTAATTATGTCCCCTGACTGACTCTATTAACAACTCTTCTACCATTTTGGCATTTATTTAAAGGTCATAACAACCATCATTAATAGTAGTATCTATTGAATTCACGCTCGAGAAATTGTTTCGGCCACGCGCCCCTCGACTGGTTTACAGAGGTAGGTCGTGCTGAATCGCATCTTGTACCAATTTGCGCCATTTCAGTGCATGTGCAATACTCAATATTGAGTATGTTTTAAGTAAGGCCCTTGGTTTAGAATGAAATATTTAGTATTCACTTAAGGTTTTTTAACATAGGCACCTTCGCGAGAGACTAAAGAGAATTTTTAACTCATTAGTTCCTAAATAACGCATTTTTGTTCTCTAAAACCACTGTGCGATCGAACTGAGCATCAATTCCGCTCGGAAGACAAGTTGCCGGATTTTAAATGTACTTCTCAAGAGAGCTCGTCGTCGGTATTTTAACTATTCGGCAGTTGCATGTATACATTTTTTTTTAAGAAACTCGACTAATTAATGATGTCATTAACGTGATTTTTTTAATAAACAACCCACATATGCAATGTTTTTTTTGTGGAGGACGTTGGCATTTCCATTTTGATCTTGTTTCCTACAAGGTATAAATGAAAGTCGACGTTGCCACCTTCGATCCAACGAATCATTAATGATATTCTCAAACAAAAAACAAAAAATAAAATAAAACTGCATTAACAGAAGGTCAATAATTTCAATATTGTCAGGCAGATGCCTTTATTCCTACAATTTACATATGCGCAAGCGTTCCTGTGGCACATAACAAATTTTTGCACGAAACGTACTAAAACAAGAACGTACTATACTTCATTTACTTTCTCTAGCGATATGCCCCTTCCAATGTCTTGGATGCGCGCTGGCAAAATCGTAGGTAGGGAGAAAAAGTTCATTATACTCTCGACTCTTGTTCATTAAACAACTTTTTCATACAGTACCTGCCAAAAGTTTTGTTCAATCATGAATAGTAGTGCGAAAACAAGCGTTAAAACCTTTAATGTCTTCAAATATAAATAAACATCTCGTTGATATTTTCAGTAGTAATTGGTACCAATAACAGCACATTTGAGCAATGCAATTGTGGTGGATAAAATGGTCAATTTTTCCGTGCAGTACTGTACGGATTATACGCTCCTCATCAGTTAAGAGTTTGACCGAGAGTTGTCTCCTTTCTTTTCTGACCTAGTGCTGTTCTTTTCTAGTTCGCGTCGGTCAAACTGAAGGTCACATCGCTCATTTCATACGAATGAATCTAACTCTTTGACAGCATACAGTGCACTTTTTTCTAGTTACAGTTTTAACAACTGAATGTTGTGACAAAAGTGATCAGTTCCTTGGTGTATGTCTGTGTGATAGTTATAATTAACTCAAAAGAAGTCATTCAAGCACTTGGCGAGGCTAATTAATCATCACCTGTTTCATCAATAATCAGTTTATATTTTCATTGAATAGAGAAGAGATGAGCAACAAAGTCAAAAGCAAGTACAAAGGGGTTTAGTTTCTACCGCATAGCTCTATGCGTCTGTACCACAACCTACCTACTCATCCTCAACCACCCTAAACTATTAATTATTGCTTCGTATACGTACGTACATTGTTCGTATAAACGGGGACGATTATAATCAGTTAATTAAAATTTAAAGGGTGTTTTGAGGACGTGCGCAAGTCATCGTTGGACAATACTAATTAGAAACTCGCCCTGCACCAATCTGCTGGCCTGCTAGTAACGTTTTAATGCCCTCCGCTGTATAAATTTTAAATCAGGCCGTAACACCGGAATTTAGGGTTAGTTGGGGCTCATTGGTTGCCTTAAAATTGCGTTCCTCTATGCACATTCAGTATTTAAAACCGCCATTAAAATCTGCAGTTTGCAGCTGTGCTTCGTATGGAATGTCTCCATTAGCTAAAAGCTTTAGAGGGGTTGGAAATGGTAGTGAATATATCCAACAACAGCATAAACATAAAAAGTTTTAAAAACATAAAATTGAAAAGTTTGTACCAAATGTTTACTGAAATGTAACAATTGTTTCTTCATACATTGTCTTCATTAAATATGAGTCCAGCACCTACGCTTTTTTTGGAGCATAAAGACTACAAAAGTAGGATAGACGACAGACACTGAGGAAGGAATAGTTTTCGGATTGTAGGCATTTAATTGTAAATTTTCGGAAAATTATTAGATTTAGGGTATTAAAATTAAAATCGCGTTCTTAATCTTATCTTAATGATTAGAAATTGGGAACGATAATGGGAAATCAATAGTAGGCAAGATATCCAACTAAAAATTTTAATTTCAATCTGCGTATGAGAGTACGGAATATATAATAAATACAATATTTATTTAAATCATTGAATCATTTTGAACTTATTCTATCAATAATTTCACCTTCGCTTTGCGTTTCAAAGTCTATAAATGTAATTGTCATGCACTTGCACGAATGAGTGAGAATATAAATGCTACGCGGTTAGCTCATGCGAGCCATGGGCGCCGCCATATTGGTCTTGGCTGCTCTGTTGAGCGTCTTTCACTTTTATCCCTACTCCGCGGCTGGCTGTAATGCGACATGCGATAGATGGACGAAAAAATTTGAGGCGATGTAATAAAAGTTTCACTTTAAAAAATATATAGAAGCCTACGACAATCGTCGAGGAATTTACAATCATTTGTTATGTTTTTTTAAAAATTTTTACGGAACTAATTAGATTTTTTTAAGCAGTAGCTTGTGCACCTAGCGACAAACGTTGCTTAAACGAATTCGCTGCTTTATAACTTCTACAAAAAGAAAGAGAGAGCACGTACATTGTCCTTCCAAGACAAATCGAATCCTTACGTGGGATTCGGAGGCTTAACACAATATGAAACATCGTCCTCGATCTTCTCAAACAACGACACGAACGAAAATAGAGTGAATACTACGTTGAAAGGAAAAACGAAATAAAAGAACGCCGGAAGAAGGATATTGAAGTGTTTTATTTTCCTTAACCGGCATCTGTTTTTCTTTCATTCCAATAAAGGTCATATATATTCGAAAAAGAAAGCAATATGAGACGTACCGTAGGTACGTACCTGCTGATAGATGTGTAATAAATATAAAACCAGTGGAGTACACACAGGTAACCAACGAAGGAACTAGAGATATAAAATAGAAAATATGAAAATAGACTTTTGATTAAATCTAGCAAATTGTACGATTCTGTTGAACAGAATTATTTTATGGCATTAAGAACCTGTTCAGTGCTAGAGGTCCTATCGTATATTAGAATTTAGTACTTTGACTCTGTGTATAAGTTAATTTTAGTTTGGAACCCAAAAGTTCCGTTCCACACAAATAAAAACTAACCACACATTACAAGATTCGAACTCGCATGCCCAAAAGCGTGGTAGACTTACGCTATAGCAATTGATCTAATTGTGAAAATGATTTCTATGGTGATCTATATTGCGCTAGCAAGACAAGATTATTGCTTTATGTGTAAAAACTTGAAAAAAAAAACGAATTTTCCCAGAAATGGAACCTAGCTAGATCAATTATTCGTCTTTGTAACCTCCTCTCTCATTGTAAGAGAACGCGGTTGAGCAACAACTTATTCTCATTAATTTGAGGTTATCTATAGTGGTAAAAATTAATTAACTTTCATGTATTGAAATTAAACCAACAAAAATTATTCTAAATGTTTCATTGCTGATAATGATTATACCTTGGTTCAACGATTCTGTAAGCTACGTAATTAAATACCTATAGTTTTTTAATTGTTATCATCTCTCGTAGCTTGGTGGTAGTGGCTTAAAGCCCCAAACCTGGGTTCGATTCCCGACGAAGACGTGACAACAGAAATAATTTTTTCTCATTAATTTGAAGTTATCTGCAGTGGTAGAAAATTAATTCAGCCTAATATTATTGGAACAAATAAATTTATATGAATATTGCTTGTACACTAATATAGCAAACAATACTAAAGCTTCTTCAAAAATGCATCTACTATACTTCATTTACTTTCTGTAGCAATGTGCCTCTTCCAATGTCTTGGATGCGCGCTGGCAAAATCGTAGGTAGAGAGAAAAAAACTCATTATACTCTTGACTGTTGTTCAGTAAACATGCTTTTTCGTACAGTACCTGCCAAAAGTTTTGTTCAATCATAAATAGTAGTGCGAGTCGAAAGCAAGCATTAAAGCCTTTAATATGTCTTCAAATATAAATAAACATCTCGTTGATATTTGCAGTAGTAATTGGTACTAATAACAGCACATTTGAGCAATGCAATTGTAGTGGATAAAATGGTCAATTTTTCCGTGCAGTACTGTACGGATTATACGCTCCTTACCGGTTAAGGGTTTTTGATGAGAGTTGTCTCCTTTCTTCTCTGGCCTAGTGCTGTTCTTTTCTACTTTGCGCCGTTCAAACTGAAGGTCACATCGCTACAGAAACTAAACGAAGTTTGTCCGCTTTACGTTTATAACTAAGTACTATTCAACGAACTACCTCATATGAACGAAATATTAAAGAACTTTTATTGTTGTTATAAACAAAATTGTTTTTGTTGCATTGGTCGGCTAGAAAATTGATTGAATCTATTCAAAACTTATGTTGTCCACAATTTCTTCATAGCAATCCATGAACAAGTATGTAATTCCTAGTTCATAAGCTCTAAAACAATAGTAAACAAACCACGTGTTGTAAAGGTGGGTAAGAACTAGGGTTGAATCTCCATCTTGCTGTTATTATTACATATACCTAGTTATTAAAGTGTTCGTCTTATTACGGAAGGGCTGCTTGCACGCTGTCGCGCAAATTACTCGGGTTAATTTAGAAAAACACGCCAGCGCCATCTGTGCCATTTCTTCCATTAAGATATATTGCGAAAGAGCATCACGCTAGAGGAGTTCACATCAATTTACATAAAATTAAGGGTGTTTGTACACAATTTGGATACATATGGTGATTTGTTTGCACGAGCAAATTATGTACATAATTTATATATAGACTCATGGTACAAATGGAGAAATTATGGAAATTAAATAAATATATCATAATACGTTATAGGTACTGATATGGTCCTTGGTGCGTAGCACTCTTCATATAAAACTGTAGAGTATAGATATAAATATGTTGGTATAGATAAACCAGATATTAAGGTTACTAACTTAAGAAAATACCACAAATGGCGTGGTAAACGATTTCGATCTTTTTGGATCTCATCAGCGCGTCGCAGACAACTCCGACAAAACACAGACCAACTTTTACCGGCTGTCTTAAAAGCGCGTTTTAGAAAATAGCACAAATGGCGCGGTAAACGCCATCTGTAGTATTACCGCGCCATTTGTGGTATTTTCTACGCGTCTAGCAGTTTCCACAGAATACAGACCACTTCGAATTATTTTATTCGATTATGGTAACGTGGTTTTCACGTTGAGGTTCGCTACGCCGGGATTTGTTTCAGCAAGTAGATATCCACATAAGTGGACCTTGTTGGAGCATACGTAATCCTAAAATGTTGCATCGTACTACAGATGGCGTTTACCGGGCCATTTGTGGTATTTTCTAAAACGCGCTGTTAAGACAGCAGGTAAAAGTTGGTCTGTGTTCTGTCGGAGCTGCCTGCGACGCGCTGATGAGATCCAAAAAGATCGAAATCGCGATCCGCGTCTGGCAGTTTCGACAGAATACAGACCACTTCGAATTATTTTATTCGATTATGGTAACGTGCCTATCACGTTGAGGTTAGCTACGCCGGGATTCGTTTCAGCAAGTAGATATCCATATATTTAAATGGACCTTGTTGGAGCATACGTAATCCTAAAATGTAGCATCGTACTACAGATGGCGTTTACCGCGCCATTTGTGGTATTTCCTAAAACGCGCTGTTAAGACAGCAGGTAAAATTTGGTCTGTGTTCTGTCGGAGCTATCTGCGACGCGCTGATGAGATCCAAAAAGGTCGAAATACGATCCGCGTCTGGCAGTTTCGACAGAATACAGACCACTTCGAATTATTTTATTTACTAACTCAAAATTTCGAAAGTCCTAAGATCGTTCGAAAGAGTCTGTACATCCAGTTAATGAATATATAAGTGTACAAAGAAGAAACTTATTCGTTTTGGATAGTTGAAAAATAATTAACTAGTAGATTAATTAATTAATTAATTTAAATATTTTGAATAAGACAAACTCAAGTATTCCAAATAATAGCGTTCTCTTTCGGTGACATTCAATAAGAACATTACCAATAAAGGAACAATAAATTTTTTTTTTTCATAAAAATTGAAAAATCCGGAGATTAATTTTTAAAAACTGCAATTCGAAGAAAACTTAACTGGAGAGTTGGTAACTACACCCGATAGATATATACTATTAAATACTCCAGAACAACTATTTTAAAGAATAATGTTTAATTACTTTACCGTGATGAGTATGCAGCCTAATTTGGAATCCTCATTAGGGTCAATTACCTGAAAAAGGAAAGAAAACATCATTTAAACCTTTGCTAAATAAGAAAAAGATTTTTATACAAGATTTGTTATAACAATAAAGAATATTTTTGAGCAAAAAGTCAATATTGGTTTGTAATCATATGAGTCATACTACTGTTGCACTATTTTAATTGATGTAGTTGGAAGTTATTTAATGTGAGACCATGAAAAATACTTTTATCTAATTTTTTCATGATTCAATGGTAACCACATTCAGTTTTGTCAACGAATTTTTAAACTGTTCTTCCTAATTAAATTTTCCATTTATTCTACCTGGTAAAGCAGCATACTACTTGACTGCTTCTGTAAATTATACATTTTTTTTTTGTATATCAAACGACTTGCCCTGTCCTATTAAAATTCCTCGGTTGCTCATCACACAAGGTCTCCAACACACAAGGGCAAATATTAAATGAAGTGGAATTCCCTTTTACCGAAATCTCATTATTGTGTTAATCGTTTAAATGTTGAAATTCAAGTTCATGATATGGGGAAATAACTGATATAATATTAACAGATACAAAATTAGTAAACACGTTAATTAAAACGTTTAACGCCTACTGGCTAATTAAGTATTTCCTAATTTCTTTTACAATTTATAGTATATGAGTTGTCGTTATCATAAATTTTATAATAATATTCTTATCCGGTTCAATAGGCTCTAAATAATTGATAGAATAACGTCAATATGCAAAGCTCTTTTTCTAACGACGAAACAACACTTAAATTACAACCCAATTATTATTGCCACTAATACGATCATTTCGCAATACAATGAATTAATCACGTGGAAGAAATAGAAAACTTACAAATATTAAGTTACTTGTAAAGATTCTATGTTCAGATCAATTTGGCCATTAATAATAATTAGGCTTGATTTGTTTAATTTATTAACCTTTAAACATTATAATGCATTTAAGGTTAAGCTTTTCTTTCCGTTATGTACAATTTTGAAATCATTCTTAAAACAATGTCAATTTTCCAATACTTAAATTTAGAGTTCGGTTTTCATGCTCTTTTTGTGTTCTGTAATCTTATTTTTAAAGTACCTGCCTATATGACCTGTGAATTTCACTATTTTACCTTAAGTGATTAATTGTCAGTTTTTAGTTGTCATATTTAATATCTTTTATAAAAATGGAATAGTAGAGGAAACTGCTGTAATTAAACAGAATAATATCAAAGAGCTTTTCAACCTTATACACCACAGATTTTTTTAAAAACAGACGTCTTCATCAATGTTTAATTTTCGCATTGATTATGCGTTAATTTCTATGTCTGTGTGAGTTTAGCAATAAATTAGCAATAATAAGAAATCCCTGAAATAAATATAAATCAGACTGTGACGTAATAATAAACAAAAAGGAAAAGTCTTATTCGTAATATCTTAATATAGCTACGTATCTACTACCAAAGTTGAGTGCCTACCCACACACAATGCTATATTTAAGAAGCACCCTACTGAATAAATTTGTTTCGATTGTTTGTCTTCTGTGGTGGGTTTTGTGATGCCTATGTTTAATATCAAGCGATCTTTTCGTTTAATTAATAATACAATTCACACCACACTTTGCTCAAGGAATTGCGTACATTACAAAATATAATTTGTTCGAGTTTTGTGCCCAGAAAATATTTTTTGGTATGAAAGTGTTGTTCATTTTAAAATCTACATCAATATAAAGTTATTTAAGTTGATTTCTTCTTTTTATAAATAGCGCACTGATTCGTTAAACTTTTACAGTTGAATTGGAAAACCATAGAAGTAAATACTCAAATAGAACAATATATACCTGTATATGTATTTTTAAATATTTTTTCCTAATTCATTTTGAATAATGAAAACTGACTATTTTTAGATAGGCAGGAAATGTTAGTGTATAAGTAGATATTCCATGTCGAAAAGGCAATGGTTAAAATGACGCCGGTTTTTGTGATCTCTTTTATTTCCGGCTGCAAATCGTCTGATAAATTTCGTGATGACAATTCTGATTGGTGGACAAGTGACCCGAATAGGAAACAAAAGCGATAGTTGAACATTTTCCTCTGTCCAGCTGACAGGGCTGGCAATACCCGGAAATTCATAACTTATTTTTTGTTTGATACTAAATGTTGGAAACAACTTTTATTTTGATAAATTTTTAGTTTCCTAAACGTTTAAATAAACATTGTAATGTGATGCGAATTATTGTTGTTGCACAAATAAATTAATTGTGTACATAATTAAGTTTATTTAGTGGGTTTTGTTTTACTTATTGCTATTTGTACTTTTAATTTGGTCTGGCAGTATTTGAATATGGAAACAATATACAAGGTGGTTATTCTAACAGTGCATACCATCGGGATATCCGAAATGTTAAGAGATATAGCGGGGGTTAAATTAGAAAAAGCTGATTTTCTTTTATGCTTTTCACGAATTTGAAAAAAAAATAGTAATTCAACCTTATAGAAAACCTGCATCTTTTTTCTTCCTTTTATCTTTTTTATTTATTTTAAGAAATTTATGAAACTTACTATATTTACATTATTGCCAATG
>NW_020442435.1:111311-119384 GCF_000699045.2 Agrilus planipennis
TGGAAGTCAATAAAAAATAGGCGAGATAGGTTGGTAGGACACCTTCTTAGGCATGAAGGTCTAGTCAGAGACATATTAGAGGCAGAAACAGGAGTTAGGAGGGGTAGAGGTAGACCTATATTAGATTACTGTTCGCAAATAGTTAATGATGTGGGTTGTTCTAGTTTTAGGGAAATGCGAAGTTCAGCTCAGGATAGGAAAGAGTGGAGGTACGTGTCCAACCAGTCTTAGGACTGATGACCTTATGATGATGATGAACTTAGTCCACCCCCATCCACGTTCATCAATTTTTCTTCCAACTATCTTCACATCACCCAACACATTTTTCATCTACTCTATACAATATACTTTAGCAATATTTACATCGTTTATACCCATTCCCTGTCCTAAATTTTTGCCAGTACCCTTATATCCTTCACTTGTTCTAAATACTTTGGCAGCCAATGCTCTTGCCAGTCCCTCCACACGATCTCCTTCAACCGCACCACATATCTTGACTCCTCTATTTTTCTTAGATCCTCTCCCCTTATCATTTGCCTTCATCTGTTACTCAACAATTTCCTTCCCTAAATACTCCCTCCATCAGCTCCTGATTGATTTTTAATCTCCTCAAAGCCCTCTTTCTCTCTCTATCAAATCTGCTTTTCACCCCTATTTCCAATACAATCTTCCTCCATATTTCCTTTCTGATGTCCCCTTTTTCCAGTCTCCCCAACCTCTCCTCATATTTTACTATCCTTTGTATCGCTTTTTCCTACGTCTTTTCACGTTGTCTCACATCTTATTACATAATCTGGCGTAATCCCCTCTAACTGCAATACCCTTAATACTCAACATACATTTTTATATAAAGCCTCTATATGTTTTTTTCCTCCCATTCTCATATTTGTACCCCATAAGACACTATACTCTTCAGTATTACATTAAATAACATCAACCTCCTTCTTCAATCATCCTTACACAATTTCTGACATAACCTCCAATAACCTTCCTATAATTGCCCTCCCTTTAGCCACTTTATATTATATGTTGATATATTGAATATTGATATAATAAAGTGCAAATTTGTTGACCAAAAACAGCGAAAAGAACTAAAATGTGAATTTAAAAATAGATCAAAATCAGTGTGGTTCATCTGCCGTAAAAATTTAAAATCCGTTTACCCGTTCGTTTGGTTAACTTCAGGAGAAGTGTAGAGAAGGATATTCGGATTTGTTATGCTCTATTAATTTCGGCTCCCACAAGGAATTTGCTTTCACAAAAACAACCCTGTTTCCTTTTTTTCTTTTAACTTCGGTAACCTGGTAAATACTTCCTTCCTTAATTACATTTACTTGGTTGCTTGTTTTTCTTGTATAAAATTGATTAATGATCCAGAAATGTTTTAACGAGAATTTGTTACCTTTGTAAGACTATTTCTGGAAAATTTTCAAATAAGATGTTTACTAAAATTATATACAAATAATTATTCTCTTTTTAAATTTTTAGGGTGCTTTATGCATACTCGAAATTTACATCAAAAATTGTAACATAGANCAATGTTTCTCTTCAATCTCAGTTTGAAAATTAAACTAAACCTCATTCTGTTAGCTTAGTGGTTTTAACGTCGCTGAGATATCAAAATAATCTTAGAATTAGTGACTAAGTCACATTTATGTAGGTATAGGCATGTATATATTGTATACATATATTATATATATGTATAATAACTAATATCAGTAAATCTTACGCATTCGGGTTTATCCCCCTTCATACGGTTTCGAATTATACTGAAACATACATACTTATATACTATAAATATAGCTATGAATTCAAGACGGGGTTCGTCTTATATAACATATAGATATATACGTAGCCTCTGCCCTCTGGAGTTCCGTTTCATTAACTCGGGCTAAACTTAATATTCACATCCGAACGGTAACGCAGGTAGATCCACAAGCGTGAAGATAAGAATGATAATGTCACTGAGAAAAGGTATTTCATATTTCCTAAGGTTCGAAAGCTATGAAATATCTTTAAATAATGAGTTTGAGGACAAGGAAACGTTGGAAAATATCGTAAATAACGGCAAACATAATTGATATAAAAAATAATGGAAATAATCAATATACGTAAATAAAAACAGACGTGTGTACCCCTGTACTTCAATTTTGTAGTCACAAAAAACCAATCGGTCATCAAACACCCTATTAAAATAACTGAGAATGTGCTAGAATGATTTCAAATGTTTCAAGAGTTGTTCTCACATGGGAGGTTGTCCAATATCTAGGATTGTCCTCAACTGGACTGGAAGAATAGAAAATGTTCTGGAATGTTTAGGACCATTAAGTGTGAGTAGTGACTCTTACTTTTGACACTACATTACGACATTCTAGTCCTGCGGTCTCCCGATATCCGTTTATTGTGTCAGAATGTGGTAGACTGTTCTTGATTGCTTTAAGTGGTCAGTTGCTGGAATGTTTTCCAATGTCTCTAGAGGATTGTTCTCAACTTGAGTTTAGTAAATTGAACTGAACCAGAAGGTCCTACAACGTTTCATAATGTCGAATAATAATTATGATGAGTGATGGTGATGGCTTCTATCACTACATTACGACATTCTCATATATTTCGACGAGTGCCCTGAATAAAAACGTTTGACATCTTCTATAATGTTCGATATTTCTCTTGATGAAGGTGTGGGTCTGCGAATAGTCCTGCGCTCTCCCGATAGCAGTTTACTGTGAGTGGGAATGTAGTAGACTGTTCTTGATTGCTTCTAGAGTGGTCAGCTGCTGGAATGTTTTCGAATGTCTCTACTAGAGGATTGTTCTCAGCTAGAATTTACTAGAATGAACTGAACCAGAAGGGTCTCATTCAGTCGAAACTGCCAGACGTAGTGGTGAGCTACGCCGTGGATTCAATCCAGCAAGTAGATATCTATCTATTTAAATGGACCTTGTTAAGCATAATGAATTTCAGTGAATGTAGCATTGTACTGCAGATGGCGCTTACCGCGCCATTTGTAGGATTTCATAAAACGCGCTGTGATAAGGCAATAGGTAGAGTTGGTCTGTGTTCTGTCGGGACTGTCTGCGTCGCGCTGATGAGATCCAACAAGATCGAAATCGCGATCCGCGAATGGCAGTTTCCACAGAATACTGACCACTTCGAATTTCTTTGTTCGATGTTGGTTAACGTGCCTATCACGTAGTGGTGAGCTACGCCGTGGATTCAGTTCAGCAAGTAGATATCCATCTATTTAATAAATGGACCTTGTTGAGCATAATGGATTCCACTAAATGTAGTATTGTACTACAGATGGCGTTTACCGCGCCATTTGTGATATTTTATTATTAAAGATAGATTTTGAATGTTAATAAAATTTGTTCACATCGTAACAAACCTAAAACTCCAAAGTCCTAGAATCATTTAAGGCTTCAGAAAATCAGTTAAATCCTTTCAAAGAAATCATTCAGCTCATCTTTTTTAAATTTTTCCCTTATCATTATCTACCAGTCAGACCGACCACATAGGAGCGGTTTTTCTACCACCTCCTTTTTATCCCTTTGACATTATTACCGCGTGTCATTTCCTTTTCCTATTCCAACTCCACCGGGAATTTCCCTTTGATACGGAACGCGTAAGGAAATTGTTGTCTTTGATGCATGGATGGATGGGCTTTCGCAGATATCAGATTGTCTTATTTATATGAAAATGTAGTGAATGTAACACCTACAGAATAAAGAAATGCAAATCAGTTTAAAAAGATCCCCTGAAAAAGAAATATCTATTTCTTACGCAAAAATATTTCTTTGGAAATAACCCGATGAACATGGAATTATTTGAACGAAAAATAAAAGATTTTGCCTTAAATTTATCAGAAACCTATATTTTAACAATAATGATGAACAAATAATTTTTTTAAGTTTTATTGCCAAGTTATTAGAATTATTATCAGTGAATCATTTATTTAAATAAAGAAAGTATCGATTTTAGTATAGTTCCTTCATGACGGAATTAAGTTTGTTATTTAATATATCGTTTATATATTAGAATTTTAGGTATCTTAATTGGTAGAATTGAAATTAAATTACAAAATTAAAAAGAATAATTTGGTTCCAAAAGAATTACTTAATATACATATAATATTTATAGAACTGTTTACCACAACCATTTAATTTAACTAGAACCGTTTTGCTTACAAATGGCTTCAATTAGATTTATTTATTGTATAAGTAGGTAGGCACTTATTGGTTATCTACTATTATTATTTTACTTGAAGGAATCATACTGTGGTTTATACCTCGTCCTTTGTCTATCTTGTTACCCCGCTGATTTCATCTTACAAAATTAGTCGCCATTTCAATGTTTCTCTTCAATCTCAGTTTGAAAATTAAACTAAACCTCATTCTGTTAGCTTAGTGGTTTTAACGTCGCTGAGATATCAAAATAATCTTAGAATTAGTGACTAAGTCACATTTATGTAGGTATAGGCATGTATATATTGTATACATATATTATATATATGTATAATAACTAATATCAGTAAATCTTACGCATTCGGGTTTATCCCCCTTCATACGGTTTCGAATTATACTGAAACATACATACTTATATACTATAAATATAGCTATGAATTCAAGACGGGGTTCGTCTTATATAANTTGGTAGAATTGAAATTAAATTACAAAATTAAAAAGAATAATTTGGTTCCAAAAGAATTACTTAATATACATATAATATTTATAGAACTGTTTACCACAACCATTTAATTTAACTAGAACCCATTTTGCTTAAAAATGGCTTCAGTTAGATTTATTTATTGTATAAGTAGGTAGGCACTTATTGGTTATCCACTATTATTATTTTACTTGAAGGAATCATACTGTGGTTTATACCTCGTCCTTTGTCTATCTTGTTACGCCGCTGATTTCATCTTACAAAATTAGTCGCCATTTCAATGTTTCTCTTCAATCTCAGTTTGAAAATTAAACTAAACCTCATTCTGTTAGCTTAGTGGTTTTAACGTCGCTGAGATATCAAAATAATCTTAGAATTAGTGACTAAGTCACATTTATGTAGGTATAGGCATGTATATATTGTATACATATATTATATATATGTATAATAACTAATATCAGTAAATCTTACGCATTCGGGTTTATCCCCCTTCATACGGTTTCGAATTATACTGAAACATACATACTTATATACTATAAATATAGCTATGAATTCAAGACGGGGTTCGTCTTATATAACATATAGATATATACGTAGCCTCTGCCCTCTGGAGTTCCGTTTCATTAACTCGGGCTAAACTTAATATTCACATCCGAACGGTAACGCAGGTAGATCCACAAGCGTGAAGATAAGAATGATAATGTCACTGAGAAAAGGTATTTCATATTTCCTAAGGTTCGAAAGCTATGAAATATCTTTAAATAATGAGTTTGAGGACAAGGAAACGTTGGAAAATATCGTAAATAACGGCAAACATAATTGATATAAAAAATAATGGAAATAATCAATATACGTAAATAAAAACAGACGTGTGTACCCCTGTACTTCAATTTTGTAGTCACAAAAAACCAATCGGTCATCAAACACCCTATTAAAATAACTGAGAATGTGCTAGAATGATTTCAAATGTTTCAAGAGTTGTTCTCACATGGGAGGTTGTCCAATATCTAGGATTGTCCTCAACTGGACTGGAAGAATAGAAAATGTTCTGGAATGTTTAGGACCATTAAGTGTGAGTAGTGACTCTTACTTTTGACACTACATTACGACATTCTAGTCCTGCGGTCTCCCGATATCCGTTTATTGTGTCAGAATGTGGTAGACTGTTCTTGATTGCTTTAAGTGGTCAGTTGCTGGAATGTTTTCCAATGTCTCTAGAGGATTGTTCTCAACTTGAGTTTAGTAAATTGAACTGAACCAGAAGGTCCTACAACGTTTCATAATGTCGAATAATAATTATGATGAGTGATGGTGATGGCTTCTATCACTACATTACGACATTCTCATATATTTCGACGAGTGCCCTGAATAAAAACGTTTGACATCTTCTATAATGTTCGATATTTCTCTTGATGAAGGTGTGGGTCTGCGAATAGTCCTGCGCTCTCCCGATAGCAGTTTACTGTGAGTGGGAATGTAGTAGACTGTTCTTGATTGCTTCTAGAGTGGTCAGCTGCTGGAATGTTTTCGAATGTCTCTACTAGAGGATTGTTCTCAGCTAGAATTTACTAGAATGAACTGAACCAGAAGGGTCTCTAACGTTTCATAACGTCCAAGACTAGTTATGATGGGTTATACCCTAAAATTGTTTGGTATCCCCTATAACATTCAAGATTTGTCCAGTTTGGTGTCTGGGGGTGGGTTTGCCACCACCGACCACAAAACATTCGTTTAGAATAAATGAGAATGTAAATCCGGCGTCGTGGGTCGCAGTTAGCTAGTTTTAAAATATGCATAAAAAAGTATTAGACTCCAAGCTCATGTTAAAAATCGAAGGGGTGAAGCTTCACACCATTAATTATATATAGAATTGCAGTACCATGCAAGACAACAACTTTTAGTAATATACCATCAATTTTGGGTGCCATACCTGAGTATACAGGTGAACCAAACTTTAAGTTTTTAAGTGGGATATTTTGATACAATAGAACACAGTGCCGTTAAACTTAATTAAACTAACGGTACCAGAAGCCAGGGTAATTTTTTATTTTTAGCCAATTCCACCCTGATTTTTATTAATTTAATACTGTATGGCGTTTGCATTATTGTTTTATGGTGCTTATTATGTATATTTATTTTTCAGCAACGCCGTATTTATTTACTGGTTCAGGGGTAGGAAAACCCCAACACTTTTCCTTAAATTAAATGACATATTTTGGTGATATTACACAATATGTTATAGTTTAGTAGTCATGGAACTACAGATTCATACAAAAAAAATGGCCTATGAATATTACATTTAGAAAATTCTCGAAAATCCAACTGCTTACATTGGTGAAAAGTCTGTACAGTATAGCTACAGAAATCATTATCGAATATGAGTATTTCCCAGAAAAAATTGCAGTGTAGTTACGTATGTTGTATTGAACAACAATAACACCTTTATTACCTCGACCAATAAACTTTCGCCATATCAAAACTGTTAGCTCGCTTTCACTTTATTCATTTACTCATGTAGAATACTCTGAAAACAAAATGGTACATTTAATTCTTTTGCGTAACAGTCTCCTCAATGAAATAACTCAAATTTGACAATATCAAGAATTTTAATAGTGCTAAAACAAGTAATATTTATGGTAGTTTCCTTTAATTTTCTTATCGGCAAAAATCTTTAAAGCAAAACAACGTAACCGCGAAGGAGACATTTGTGTTTTCATAATCACATTAACTAGCTTTTTCGTAATTTCATTGTGTAAGTAAAACTTTGACTTACAGAATGTTCAGCTTGACCATACGTTTACAAAAAACAGTATGATGAAATGTCTAGGTGCATGTGAAATTGAGTAAAATTAACATGTGCCTACATATAATCTTATTCATATAATATGTATATTTAAACAAATATTAATTTATTCATTTCTTATTAACTTAAAAATAAATATCTACCCTAATTAAGGAAAGGATTTTTAGAAAGTTAATTTGTTCAAACGTACAAAGAAGTTGAAGGTCAGTATTCTGTCGAAACTACCAAACGCGCATCGCGATTTTGATTTTGTTTTATCATATTCTAGCTTTACGGGTAACAATAGAGAAAACGATAGAAAAAGGAAAGAGTGCATACGTAGGATTTGTAGATTTAGAAAAAGCTTTTGACATTGTTTAATGGGAGATGTAAAATATACTTAAAAATGTAGGAATTAGTTATAGAGATAGAAGAGTAATACTTAGTTTGTATAAAGAGCAACGGGCAGTTATAGAGCTGGGCCTGCAACGTAGAGAAGTACGAGGGTGGATTGATAAGTTTCCGGCCTAACCAAGAGATGACGCCACTAGGCCTACCTTGAGGTGACATTCTATAGTACCATCCTTGGATAGCTTGTAGCTATAGTTTCAGCCCGATCTCCTTGCTAG
>NW_020442435.1:119836-124000 GCF_000699045.2 Agrilus planipennis
CGTGCTGTCAAACCTACACTAGCAAGGAGATCGGGCTGAAACTATAGCTACAAGCTATCCAAGGATGGTACTATAGAATGTCACCTCAAGGTAGGCCTAGTGGCGTCATCTCTTGGTTAGGCCGGAAACTTATCAATCCACCCTCGTATGTCGAAACTACCAAACGTGTATCGCGATTTTGATTTTGTTGTATCATATTTTAGCTTTACGGGTAAGAATAGAGAAAACAATATAAAAAAGAAAGAGTGCGTACATAGGATTTGTAGATTTAGAAAAAGCTTTTGACATTGTTTAATTGGAGAAGATGTTAAATATAAGTACTTAAAAATGTAAGGATTGGTTATAGAGATAGAAGAGTAATACTTAATTTGTATAAAGAACAACAGGCAGTTATAGAGTTGGGGCTGCAAGGTAGAGAAGTAAATATTAGGAAGGGAGTCAGACAGGGATGCACACCGTCACCGCCACTTTTTAACACATACATCGAAGACGCGATCAGCATCATTAAAGACAGTAGAACTGTAGGCATAGATATAGAGGGAAAAAAGATTAATATGCTTAGATTTTCAGATGATACAGCTGTACTAGCAAATAGCAAGCAGGAGTTAGAGATAGCTTTAAATAAAATGGAAGCGGTGCTGATAAAACAACACTGTATGAAAATAAATAAAAGTAAAACAAAAAGACTGGTATGCAAGGCAAGAAACAGTAAGGAAAGAGCGAATATAAAGTTAGGAGACGAAAAATTAGAAGAAGTGGCTGATTTTAGGTATCTAGGAAGTCCGATAAGTCAGGACGGAAGGAGTAGTAGGGATATAAAGCAGAGGATAGCGCAGGGTCAAGTCGCCTTCAATAAAAGGAAGTCACTTCTATGCACGCGAATTAAGAAATTTGAAAAAGATTGTTAAAGGTGCGTGTAGAGAAGGTTAGAAATGAAGAGGTACTAGAAAGAATAGGGGAACAGAGGACTCTATGGAAATCAATAAGAAATAGGCAAGATAGGTTGGTAGGACACCTTCTCAGGCATGAAGGTCTAGTCAGATACATATGAGGCAGAAATGGGAGTTAGGAGGGCTAGAGGTAGACCTACATTGCATTACTGTTCGCAAATAGTTAAGGATATGGGTTATTCTAGTTTTAGGGAAATGCGAAGATTAGCGCAGGATAGGAAAGAGTGGAGGAGCGTGTCCAACCAGTTTTAGGAGTGACATGTCAGCGGGTCGCAGACAATTTCGACAGAACTCAGACCAACTTTACTTGTCGCCTAGATACTGCGTTTTATGAAGTACAACAAACAGCGTGGTGAACGCCATCTATGTTACAATGCGGATTTAGTGGAGTTTAATATGTTCAACAAGGTTCATTTACAGCTTAACCATGGAGAGGTAGCAACGACTTCTTCTAAATTTTCCTCTTATCTTTCTATTCGCTATTTTACTACCTTTTCTTCCCTTGCATACTAATATTTTTGTTTCACTTTTATTTATTTTCACACAATACTGTTTTGTCTATATCTCTTCCATTTTATTTAAGGCTATCTTTAACTTCTCCTTGCTAGATGCTAATACTGCTATATCATCTGCAAATATAACAATACTGACCTCCTATTCTAGCAAACAAAAATTTTTCTTGATTCCAAAAGCATACAAGCGATGTGCAAAAAGATCTGTAAGTATTGGTACATTTTTCAAACTGTTTTATATAGTAGAAAACCACTCTCAGGCTTACTAAAGTCCTTGAAGAAAAATACAAAGAAGTCTGTTCAAAAATTCTTCTGGCATATTAACTTAATTTAATTTAATTAGTGAGCGCAACTTTCTTTTACGAAATTTATGTGCGTATAAATACTTTCGCTTCAACCTTTGTCTTGATTTGTCCCGTAATAATAGGCTAGCTTGAAAACACGTTTCTACAACAAAAAAACTTTCACAATACGCATTAATTTGGGTATCATGCGCTGCGCTGTAACCATAACGAAAATGAAATCATGACTTTACAGGACACATAATATACTTCAGGAGCACGTATTTAAAAAGTGTAGCTAAGCGTTTTATGCCAGAAAAAAAAGTTTAAACTGTGAACAAAATTATTCCATTGAATAAAATGTTACCGAACGGTGGTTTTGTTACAGCAATTAATTAAGACATTGTCTATTATTACCGAAACGCAGTTACACGAAAAGAAAAGTTAGGTTATAAAATATATTTTTTTTTAATGCCGATATGGTTACTATTAAAGAAACTGCAAAATATAAATGCCTTTAGTCAATTCATTTATTGTGGTTCTTCTAATTTTCCAGACAATGAAATCGTCGGATTCTCCTCCGTGGGTAGATACATAAACTTTAAAATGCATTTTTATTCCCTTAGATGTTATATTTTGGACAGTCGCATATTAATGATGAACTTTATGATAACAGTTCTTAAAGTTGTGATATAGGTTCTACTTCTCCTTAATGGTAAATAAAAATAATCAGAACTGATTAGGGGCTTAAAAAAATTATTGTAATAAAGCCCATAACAACGTTTTGCCTCTGATTTTAGGCTATTTTAATTTGGATTTTTCTAGATCACAATATATTGGTTGTAAGCCGGTGTATGTATGTGTACAGAATAAGCTACATCATACCGGTTCAAAGAAAAATAGACCAAGCTATACAACACATTATATTATGTGACAAAAAACGTGAACACATAGTCTTTACCCCGAAGACTGTTTAGACATTCACATCTACTTCTTCTTATCTTGAGTCAATCTTCGCATTTCTCGAAGCTGCTGGAGTAACCAACGTCGATAATTATTTACGAACACTAAAACTCCCGTTTCTGTTTTTAGTGTGTCTCTAACTAACCTTTTGTGTCTGAGAAGGTGTCCTAACTGAGCGGTATGACCTAGAGGTTAAGACTATTGCTTAGCGTTCAGAAGAACATTGGGATCGAAAGAGGGTGATCACCCTGAGTAAAACCCCATAAAAAATGTGCGGCGGTCTCATCCCATAAAAAGTTATGGGGGTTGAAAGTTGATCATTTTGACAATTTTCATNTTTTCTTGGTCAGGCCGGAAACTTATCAATCCACCCTCGTAAATATTAGGAAGCGAGACAGACAGGGATGCACACCGTCACAGCTACATTTTAATCTATACATCGAAGATGCGATCAACATCATTAAAGACAGTACAACTGTAGGGATAGATATACAGGGGAAAAAGATTAATATGCTTAAATTTGCAGATGATACAGCTGTATTAGCAAATAGCAAGCAGGAGTTAGAGATAGATTTAAATAAAATGGAAGCGGTACTGATAAAACAGCACTGTATGAAAATAAATAAAAATAAAACAAAAAGACTGGTATGCAAGGTAAGAAACAGTAAGAAAAGAGCGAATATAAAGTTAGGAGACGAAAAATTGGAAGAAGTGGCTGATTTTAGGTATCTAGGAAGACCGATAAGTCAGGACGGAAGGAGTAGTAGGGATATAAAGCAGAGGATAGCGCAGGGTCGAGTCACCCTCAATAAAAAGATGTCACTTTTATGCACGCGAATTAAGAAATTTGAAAAAGATTGTTAAAGGTGCGTGTTTGAAGCACGGCGCTGTAGAGAAGGTTAGAAATGAAGAGGTATTAGAAAGAATAGGGGAAGATAGGTTTAGGGAAATGGAAGATTAGCGCAGGATAGGAAAGAGTGGAGATGCGTGTCCAACAAGTTTTAGGACTGACGACCTAATGATGATGTATCATATCAGCTCGTGGCAGACAATTTCGACAGAACTCAGACCAACTCTACTTGTCGCCTAGATACAGCGTTTTATGAAGTACCACAAACAGCGTGGTGAACGCCATCTATGTTACAATGCGGATTTAGTGGAATTTAATATGTTCAACAAGGTCCATTTAAATAGATGGATATCTATGTTCATGGTGGTCAAAATTCTGTCGAAACTGCCAGACACGGATCGCGGTTTCGATCTTAATGGATCTCATCAGCGTGTTGCAGACAGCTCCGACAGAACACAGACCAACTTTTACCTGCTGTCTTAATAGCGCGTTTTAGAAAATACCACAAATGGCGCGGTAAACGCCATCTGTAGTACGATGCTACATTTTAGGATTACGTATGCTCCAACAAGGTCCATTTAAATATATGGATATCTACTTGCTGAAAC
>NW_020442435.1:125089-153829 GCF_000699045.2 Agrilus planipennis
CGGTCTCACCCCCATAAAAAGTTATGGGGGTTGAAAGTTGATTATTTTGACAATTTTCATACACTATAATTCAAATAAAATTCAATAAAAAAAATATTTTCAAGCGGGTGGAGGTGGGGGATCGAAAGAGGGTGGTCACTTGAACAAAACCCAATAACCTAACTACTACTTCAGTCCCTGAAGAAGGTAACTTTGTTACCGAAAAGTGCTTCGGACAACTACAGTGTCGTGTTTTGGCGTTGGGGTTTTGAGCTATTCTGTTTGTTCTACAACAACCGCCAAAGTTTTTCCAATCTTCATATAACCTAACTAAACCTAACCTAACCTACCATATTGTATGTATTTTTAGTTTTACCATTGAATATTGTTTAAGAAAGACTATATAAATATTTACACGCCTAGATGCCTAAATGTATAAAAATTGGCATATGTATTAAGTTTGAACCCCTATAACTTTTTATAGGGGTGATATCGCCACGAACTTTTTATGGTACAGTGGTGGGGGAGACCTCCTCCTTCGATCCCCCCCCCCAACCCCACCCTTTACTAGACTCTAGACCTTTACCGTTTCTTTGACTTTTGATTGTTGTCGATGCTCTAGATCTAGAAGGCACTGCATGTCCTTGGTCATAAAGTGCTTTGGAGCAATTTGTAGTACAACAAAACACTGCTACTTTTAATAATAAGAGGTATTGTTGTGAATCATTTATTGGTTCTTTAACCATTAGGTGATCTTAATCTACTATATATTACAAAAATAATTTATACGTTTTTCGTAACACTCTTGTGTTCCATAAAAGTAATGGAATGTAATTAAGTGTAAATCTCATTAAGTTGACTTGTCTCTTTGCTTATTATTAATCACTGGGACGGAACATGTTAATCATCCCAAACTGATACACCCAAATATCCAAATGTAACTAGCCAAGCTGAAATAATTGTAATTAACAAAATAATTGCTTATTAATTAAAGTCCACGTGGAAGTTTAGTTGGCACGGCATCTTTATGCATCGATTTGTCAAAGATAAAGTCACAATGGATTTGATCAATTTAAATACACATAGAGACATACACAAGCGTTTGTCTTGTTTACATTCAAACGCAGCCTTGAACTGGCTTTTGTTGTTTGCAGACAATTTGGGTCAAACAATTAACGGCAAATATGCACGAATAATATGACATTTGCTCTTTTAAAATGCGTGTGATACTACTCCTAAAGTATCAATATCAGAAGATATATGTATAGCTATTGGGATCCGTCAAATGGGCATAGACCATCTGGTGGCAAAATTTATAACTCGAATGAGGGAAAAATTTACATAGGAACTGTGCACGCAAATCGTAAAATTGTTTATTAAAATAATAAAACACGTTAAAAAAGTAAAAATTTTTTTGATGATGGAGTCGACGAAGTTTTCTTCTAAAGTTAAATCAAATAAAAAGTTAATATGTTCAGTAAAAAGCTGCAATAGCACTTCAGACATAGATCTTCACTCTTCACCTACATTAACTACTTTCCAATAAAAACTAACCGTTTTATATATGTAAAAAATATATTCGGAAAATTAGAGAAAAAAGTAAACTAATAGAAGCTTGGATGAAAGCAGTAGGTATCAAAGAAGTGAATTCCGGAATAAAAATTTGTTCACGTCATTTTAATGCACATGATTATATTTCAGCAAGTATTTACCATCAGCCATAGCCTTAATATTTAAAATTAATATTAGAAAGAATAGGAGGACAAAGGACTCTATGGAAGTTAATAAGAAATATTAGGCGAGATAGGTTGGTAGGACACCTTCTCAGATATGAAGGGCTAGTCAGAAACATATTAGAAGCAGAAACGGGAGTTAAGAGAAGTAGAGGTGGATTTAAAATAGATTACTGTTCACAAACAGTTAAGGATGTGGGATGTTCTAGTTTTAGGGAAATTGCGAAGATAAACTCAGAATAGGAAAAAGTGTCTTAGAACTGATGACAAATAATTTCAAATGAGATAACCAAGACCAATAAGAATTGGCAAACTGTAGTTAAAGGCTAACATTGAGAATGACATGTTGGGTGTCGTTGCACGTTTTAAGATTTTCAAATTTTTTTGACGTGACAACGTCTTATAATTCGATGGAGCCGGCTGCAAGCACGAAAAAACATGACTCATGCGGCGTTACCTCGCTCTGAGGCGTTCCATTGAAGGCTTGAAGTGCAAGTGAGAGGCACAATCGGCCTCCGCGTTCGGCAGCGTTCGACATCTGTCTCTCTCCTACTTGAGTGAGCGATGCGTCCGCGTGGACAGCTGCTATACAATAATACATTTCCATTTACCTCCTTCTCTATATCCATACAAAATACCTATCAAACAAATAAAATTAAAATTTTCTTTTGAAAAATGAAACCATTCCATCAGTATTTTCTTATGACGTTGTCACGTTCAATTATCGTCAGTAAACCGACTTTACAGACATTTTTTATGAGAAATTTTGGGTTTTAGTGTTTTATTATGTTTAATGATTTTTACAAATTTTAGTAAGTTAGTACGTGAATCTTTATTATCATTCCACATTTAACTTATGTATGCTGTAGCTATACATTTATTTACATGTGTAATACTAGAAAATTTCAATTACGTACATCAATAATAAACATCATTACCTATCAAACTTGACCTTCGTTCAGATGAAATTAAGTGATTTAGCAATAATTACTGGTTTCTGGCTCTACGATAATTTATAAATAAATGTACCTATTTAAAACTGTACTTAATTAGTGAGCAATTTACATAGTTAAAGGTTAATCTCAGGCCAAGCACATTTACCTTGCAACAAACGAAAGTGTTTCTTTTGTACGATCCTTACTGGGCACGTAGTATTGATATAAGTACGTAATAAGTTTGTTTAACA
Source organism: Agrilus planipennis (assembly GCF_000699045.2). NCBI lineage: Eukaryota > Metazoa > Arthropoda > Insecta > Coleoptera > Buprestidae > Agrilus > Agrilus planipennis. The sequence continues at coordinate 127,988 of NW_020442435.1, forward strand.
AATAGAATTTATTAACTTCTACCTTTTGCAATTTTTACTACTTCTACCATTAAAATGATTACGAAATTTTGTTTTTCTTTTCTTCAACAAATTCCTTACGTTTCAAGGTAAAAGATTGTCTATTAAGAGAGATTTTAAAAGAAATTGATTTTCTCAATCAATCTTCGCTATTATTATTTGTAATCATTCAATTGTCAAAATGTTAGCGTCATTGCTATCTGTATATTAATCTAAACATACCAAAAATGGTAATTTTATTTACAATAATCTTTTTGTTAGACAAATAATAATTTAAAGCGGTTTGATATGGTATGTGACCTCAAAACCAACACTGAACATAAATAATGGTTACCAGTTTAACGTGTGGTCGAAATTCGATCAATTTGCTTTCGAATTTCCATTTTATGTCTGTACGAATGAATTAACCTCAACTTTTGGCACTTTAAAGACCTGGTGGGCGGCCCGGTTTCAATTCCCGACCAATGCAACATCTTCCTTTATTTTTTCTTCTGACTTAACAACAACTTACACAAATACTCTAGTCAATAAAGAAAAAAATAAAGGATTGATTTCATGACAAAAATTTTAACTACAGAATCACTTTAAATACAACGCCGACTTTTATTTTGACAGGCATCCAACTCTCAACCATTGGTCGTTAATTTGTTACAAACAGTTAAGGGCAAAATCAGATACACTTTTTCCGTTTTTTGCTTATAAAATATAAACAAACAGAGCAGTCTCGTTGACATCCTCAGAAGAATTGTAAGGAACGAAGAAAACTACAATTTGAGACCTTAATCGATTCGATCGTATCAATCTTAACAGAGAAAATAGAAAAAAATGGAAACTTAATCGTTTATATTTCAAAATTCACTTCAGTTTTGTTGTAGTCCGTTGAGATATCTACTTTATATGTGCGAAGACCAGATGCATTCGGATAAACAGTTTTTCCACAACAGCGATTTGAAGTTTTTCCTACCTTCTTCTTTCAGCGAGTTTCAATACTTTCTGGGTAGTGTGATTTTAATTTTTCAAACAGATTTTTCATTTAAAAGCCGTCGAAAAATGCGATCAAACATCTAATTCAAAATGATAACTTATAATTTGTCTAGTAAATTTGAATAAATTTAATTTAAAGTAATTGTTTTTCCTCAATTTGAAATTACATATGGTGGTAAAAATAATATTAGGCCTACGAAAATTCTTCTGAAGGCATCATTCCTGTTGCTGCTGCCACTTCCTGTAGCTATGTGGTTCGGGTTCGATTCCCGGCGAGGGCGTAACAGCAATAACAATTTTTCTTCATTAATTTGAGGTTATCTGTAGCGGTAAAAATTAATTCAAACTTTAATATGTTATAGCGCAAGTCATATGTGTTCTTCCGTCTTTAATACACCTATACAGCAATAAAAGGATTTAATAACTATCTAATTTGAATCAGACGTGTGAAGGCAAGTGTAATAACATTAACTAAATAGTTGCTTACGAAATTTCTCTAATTGTAAGTATCGTGGCATCTGTTATTGTACCTTCATTACACAGATTATTAATTTAATTAAAACGAAAACAGTCGTCACAGCTACAAATCGATATCTTCAATGGTCATTTAAACTATGAAATTATTAAATTGAGCTTTCTTACAGAGCCATGTGTTCCTGCAGATAAATTCTAATTATCCATGGAACTATAGACTGGAAAATGATTGTGCATGTAACTGTATAACGTTTTCTAGATGTGGGGGCAATTTGAGTGAGAAAACATGAGTCTGTACGATATGTAAGTATTGAAGCGAGCACGAGCGTGTTTGTGTGCGATCGGCTATACGTGTGCGTGAGCGGCTTATCGATTCGCCGACTAGCCGCGGGTGCCTTTCTTCATGTGCGCCGTATTTGTAAACATGTGTGTCGTACCTGCGTTCTGGGAAAGCAGGTAAACAGTTCAAAGAAAAAGGAACTTTTCCGGACGTTTCGAGAAGGTTCCCGAAAGGAAACAAAAGAGTATTTAAAGGAAGAGACGATCGCCGAGAGAGGAGTAGAAATAAAGTGACCGTTGCAGAAGTGAATCGAGAAATAAATTGACAGTCTTAGCAATGAAATAAATAGCGCAGTGAATAGTGATATATCAACAGTAGTAGAAATAAATAGAATAATTTGTCACCTAAGTTTAGTAATAATTTAATAGCGTTGATGTTCCTTAATAATTAGTGTCAATAAATAGTTTTGTCGTTAGCAGTGTTAAAAGTTAATTTTGTTAAACCCAAGAACATTAGAGTATACATGTAAGGTAAAATGTTTAGCGACTTTTTTATCGGCATTTTCGAAATGAAATTCCTTATCGCGCTTTACGGCGGTATAGTTATGACGATCAAAATTGGCAAAGATATCAGCTGCAACCGCTGACGAAACGTCAGGCAACAATTCAGCTTTTAGAATAAAATAATTCGAAGTGGTCTGTATTCTGTCTGTTAGACGCGGATCGCGGTTTCGATCTTAATGGATCTCATCAGCGTGTTGCAGACAGCTCCGACAGAACACAGACCAACTTTTACCTGCTGTCTTAATAGCGCGTTTTAGAAAATACCACAAATGGCGCGGTAAACGCCATCTGTAGTACGATGCTACATTTTACGATTACGTATGCTCCAACAAGGTCCATTTAAATATATGGATATCAGCTTTTAGAGTTTAGACCATGGTCTATAAACTCGGAAGAAAATTACCATTATTTAGTACACAACACCGACCGCAAAAGCTTACATAACCTATACCTTTGTTTAAAGCACATGCGTATTTATGGGCTTTTTTTATAGCGATAGGCGCAATTGGTTACGAGCTACACGTACTTAATGTTAGATGATGCAGTTGTCTTTATTTCCTGCTTCTTTCTTCCATTAAGAAACACATTTCGGTTAGGCTTGTGTTATATGTATGGCCGCCACCCGAAAACAACGATTTACCTACGATATAATGTGTAAAAGTATCAGGTGACGCAAACTCTCAAAGACTTTCGCTTAAATTTCTGTATTTATGCACACACTTGTTTACAAAACCGTTCGTGGAGCGTTAGATGCAATTGGTAAACATGAAAAGCCGACCAAAGCTGCTAAATTTCGCATCCCTGATGTTTGAAGAGTTCGTACCGCTATACTTAGTATTGTTTACATAAATGATCATTGTACGTATTAAAATTTACGTCTCTAAAATGCTAGCGTCGGGGCAACTTAAATTTTGTAGGATAGGTATCCTGAGAGAAAATGACGGAAAAAAAATTATGAACAATTCCATTAAACGAAAAATTATGGAAAATAATCAGTTTTCATAGAAAATAATAGACAAATATATAATTTTTCTGGATCTTTTGTGGATTCCTTTGAAAAAATTATGTTTACAAATACGTAATAATATATGATTATTGGACATGAAATGTTTTAGAATTTTATTTTTATAAAAATTAACCAAAAGATAAGGAATTTGTTTGAAAAATCACATCAACAAATTACAAGAAATGATGAAAACCCATGAATGATTTAAGATCGTTCATTTTATTGATACTTTTTTATGATTAGTAAAAATAAACTTCAAATAATTGTTAAAACTTGTGGTCGCCTAATAGTCGAATTTAATATATTTATACCATATTTTTTCTGCACTCTCTAAATGAACTTTAATTATGTCAAATCTCACACATCTCAATGCGCTCAAAAAGTTACAAAATGTCTTCTTCACATGTTAATATACATTTATAAACTATATAAATATATTAAACAATAAAATAGAAAAATGAGAACCTAACACAATGATATTCCTAACCTAACCTAACCTAACAATGATGTTCACCCTTATACGGTTATAGTTTTGGATTTCAGATTTAATGATTTGGGTTTTGTAGATTTGCTATTGAAGGTGTATATAGCATATGATCATTCCATAAATGGGAACTCATAATTTCTTATTCGTGCTTATAATTTTATTTTTCGTAAACACATAATTATTGTTGCGATAATTCATACATAACAGCAAAACTATAAAGAATAACTATGAAAATATAAATATGAAGAATGTCCAAAACGTCCAATCAGTCCTAGAATTGGCGACCTTATGACGATGAGTCCAAATTTAAATGTGTTATTCATTAATATTCATAGTACATCGTATTTTTTGTCATAATTTCTCAATTTTTGCCGTCAGGGAAGCAAGTTCTTAATATTCTTATATTACAAGACAAAACAGAAAACAGAATGCAGGCAGGAGCAGACAGGAAAGTAGTGAAGAAATATCGCATACATCATAAACCAAGCGAGCCCGTAGTAAACACAAGATAGTGAAAGACCTTGCTGCTGTGGAATAATTTTGTCGTTGTTTAATAATTAAATTGAATTATGTAGGCACTTAAAGGCCTTGAATATTTAAGAAATTTCATTTAAATTATGATAGGCATCTGGTGGGTAGGTACGTATAATTAATTAAATAAATTTTTATTCTGACAAAACTAGTTTTTTTTTTTTTAAGAATATTTTTATTTGCTATGTATTTGCTGGTTGAGATGTACTTATTAATCAAATCAGACGTCATATTTAATCGGATGTTTAAATGCCATATGCGGCTAGTATATAAGTGTGCGAGGATAGTACAGTGCCTTAAATAACTAGTGAAAATCAAAGGTTTTCAAACTTATTTCGTCTAGCGCCCATTTTAAAAATCCAACTATTTTAATCATCATCATGAGGTCGTCAGTCCTAAGACTGGTTGGACACGCACTTCCTATCCTGAGCTAAACTTCGCATTTCCCTAAAACTAGAACATTACACATCCTAAACCATTCGCGAGCAATAATTTAATATAGGTCTACCTGTTAACTCCGGTTTCCGCCTCTAATATGTCTCTGACCAGACCTTCCTGTCTGAGAAGGTGTCACACCAACCTATCCCGCCTATTTCTATTGGGTTGTTCGGAAAGTCATTTCGTTTTTTCCCGACAGAGGATTTAACTGTATTCTTTTGCACCCAACTTCACATTTAAGCCGTATAATTTTTATATGCTTTGAGAGCTCATATAGCAAGGCTTGTGTGTGAAAAATTCCAATTAATTCTACGCAGTAGTTTTTGGTTGGTGCCCTTTTAAATATGGAGAGCGATAAGCAGCATTTTCGACATATCTTACTGTTTTACTACAGAAAGGGTAAAAATGCTGTTCAAGCCAGAAAGAAATTGACTGATGTGTATGGAGAAGGTGTGTTGACAGTACGCCAGTGCCAGAACTGGTTCGCTAAATTTCGATCCGGCAATTTTGATGTCGAAGATGCACCACGTTCGGGAAGGCCGGTTGAAGCTGATAAAGACGCGATAAAGGCATTAGTTGATGTGAACCGGCGAATAACAACACGTGAGATCGGATTGAGGTTAAATTTATCAAATTCAACAGTTTATGACCACTTGAAAGGCCTGGGATTATCCTCGAAGCTCGATGTATGGGTTCCCCATGTTCTCACAGAGAGAAATCTGTGTCGCCGCATTGACGTCTGCGATTCGCTTCTCAAACGTCACGAAAATGATCCGTTTTTGAAGCGCATCATCACTGGGGACGAAAAATGGGTTGTATACAACAACGTCAAACGCAAGAGGTCATGGAGCAAAAAAGATGAACCGGCTCAAACCATTTCCAAAGCCGATATTCACCAAAAAAAGGTGATGCTGTCTGTTTGGTGGGATTTTAAAGGAATCGTTTTTTTTGAGCTTTTACCGGATAACACAACGATTAATTCGGAAGTCTACTGTCATCAGCTGGACAAACTGAATGATGCACTTCAACAGAAAAGGTCAGAACTAATCAACAGGAAAGGTGTAGTGTTTCACCAAGACAACGCGAGACCTCACACAAGTTTGGTCACTCGCCAAAAGCTTTTACAGCTTGAATGGGATACAATGCTACACCCACCATATTCTCCAGACCTGGCACCATCGGATTATTATTTGTTCCGGTCACTCCAAAATTTTTTAGACGGTAAAACCTTCACCTCAAATGAGGAGGTCAAAAACCTCCTCGATCAGTTTTTTGCCAGCAAAGACCAAAAATTTTATGAGCGTGGAATTATGCTACTACCAGAAAGATGGCAAAAGGTGTTGCACCAGAACGGTCAATATATAATTTAATAAAGTATTTGTTTATTATACGAAATTATACGAAAACTGTCTTTCATTTCCACAAAAAAAACGAAATGACTTTCCGAACAACCCTATAATTGATCTCCATTGAGTCCTCCATTCTCCTATCTTTTCAATACCTCTTCATTTCTAACCTTCTCTATCCACGGTATCCTTATCATTCGCCGGTAACACCACATTTCGAATGCTCTTAACTATTTTTTCCGCTGCACTCACCGCCCTTGTTTCGCACCCGTACAGCGCCGCACTCCAAACATACACCTTTAACAATATTTTTCGAATTTCTCAATTAATCGTTCGTGAGCATAGAAGTGACTTCTTTTCGTTGAAAGCCACTCGACCCTGCGCTATCCTCTACATTGGCTTGATTTAAACTCTTGCATTAACTAATTATTAAATACCAGAAAAATATGACTTTATTTCGAGGGGACGAATGGGGAATGTTGGTTTAGTTTTGCACTATACAAAACTGCAGAGAAGAATTGTAAATCAAGACAAAACGTAGGCGCGACCTGCTGACAATTGGAAATTTTCGGATTATCGGTTGCTACTAACAAGCTAGCTTCTGAAGCCTGTCATAATGACTCCTTTTGGGCATATCCGCTAGGGGGCACACGTGGCGCGTGTTGCGTAATGCTGTGACGCGTGATGTTACACTTCAGTTTTATACCCTAGTAAATTTCCTTCTTACCGTCGATAAGGAAGTTTCACTTTGAAAGTTCGTATTAAAGTTAAAACAAAGACAAACGATACTAAAAAATACAAGACTAATCTAATGTAAAGGATGAATTTGATTATTTTTAACAAATTTGTTAAGATAAGGTTCCAATTTATACTCAAAAAAAGCCTTAAGTCAATGCATTCGGTAACATGTAAACGTTTTTGCAACACCATTAAATCCGCGTACGCCCCAAATACCTTCATATGATAATGGAAATGCTATCAAAAACTTTTGAACAATCGACCACAATTCAGGGTACAACTGCTGGATTGGCTTCTTTAGTCAAAACTCTTGGTAGCCGTTTTAGAATTTGATATGTATTTCCTCGTTCGTTGTCAAATCTACAAGTTCTTCTTCCAAATGAGATAATCCTGCAATGTTGACATTTGAAATAGAATGTAACACCCAGCCCGGCATTTCCAATTTCAAAATGTACTGACATCGATCTTTGAAATCACTGGGGAAGTTCTCCAAATGTTTGCAGTAAACAAGCAAGTCGTCGTCGTTAAATGATGCTGCTGATAAAGTAGGGAAATTGTGGAACTAATGTCTGCCAATATTTTTCACGTATAATATATAAGAGGAGTTTCGCTACTAATGTCGGTACAACACTCGTTTGTATCAATCAAGTTCAAGTCATCACCCTGGAATTTGAAATTGGAACAATTTATCCAAATCTGTGAAGTTTTAATGATCTGTGGTTATATTAAGATTTTCCATGACATGTATATGTTGCTTTTCCCCATGATATTTTTTACGATCTTTAAGTCGTTCAATTTAACCCATTTAGGTTGGATGAGGGTTGGGTTTGGTTACCTTAGTTTCTTTTCCATTATTCGATTCATCATTTCCATCCTTTAACAAGTTTTCAGGCAAATATTCTGGAACTTACTGTTGTAAAGAGAATATCTGCACACGCGTTAAATTGATAAGGTGTGTCACTTAACTTTGAGTTGCAAGGTAGAAAAACTAGTAGTCTTGCAGCGAAGTAGAATATACGTACTTACAAACAAATATTTACAAAGAGGATCTCCAATTTAACGAATGATTAATAATAACAGTATAAGTGCATCGATGGAAGTCCTTTAAAACAAAAATTGAGTATTTCATTCTCACCAGTCATTAATGCTGTTGGGGGGGTGCAGTCTATCCGAACTACACCGAAAGGTAGGGCAGAAGGCCCTCTTCAGTCTCCTTTCAGGAATAGTGGAGGAAATGGGTTGATGGTGGTTCGGGTGAGAAAGTTGAGACGGACGAAATGAAGACAGAAGAGAATGAAACATTATCTGTGGAATATTAATACTGCCCCAGCATTTCCCTAAGTGATCCAAGGAAACCACAGAAAAACTTGGACCAAGGCAGACGGACACGGAATCAAACCGGCGTCCTCCCGAATGCTAAGCAATGGTCTAAACCTCTAGGCCATACCGCTCCTTTACAAGTCTTTTCTCACTTCTTATATATAAAACTTACAACTAGAAAATAATACCAAGGATGCTGCAAATGTACCCATTGGTTATTAATTCCTTTGAAACATTTCGGTATAAGGTGGGGCTTTCAAACACAAAATATTGCAAGAGAGGGATGTTTATAACCTGTGAAATTCAGAGATATCAAGAAACAACAACGGTACTTTCAAAATCGTAAAACTGATAAAATAAACATCTCCAAAATAAAATTGAAAACTTTTGTATTATTGAGGATCGTAAAAAATCCTTCCAGATTTAAATTTGTATTACCGTTATCTCTATGAATTAATTTAACTGATGCAGGTGTAAGTACCTAGCTATTATAAAGGGGTTTACTACTTAATAATGGTACATCACTTCACAATATTCACAAGGAATCCAAGTATACAAAATTTACAACCAAAAATAAATGTGAACTAACATTTACGACTCTAAACACATCTCCTGCACATCTATCCCTCTACTGTTATCTCTAAACATTTTTTTGGTATTATGCAAAGTCGTTCATATCCCTTATAATCGTTACCACTGACGATCACATCGTATACTTCCTTGTTTAAAGAGTTATTAGCATTTAAACGTCTTTAGGTAACCTCCAAGTTGACAAATTCCATATCCTTCTTTTGCTCACTCCGTTGGATATTGAAATTAAATTATATTTGTGTATTTATAGAATGAAGGCAGGTGATAATAAAAGAACGGACCACCTGATATAATAACAGCACCTGACATCCGTGAATTAATGGAAACTTTCTGATTTATCTGTTGCTCTCCCGCTATAAATAACTTTACATTGTTTGCCAAAAACACCAAAGGATAAAATGAATCATTAAGAACATAAAAGGCAAAAAGCAATTATTATTTTATGCTAGCGAAAACAAAATAATTAATTGTTTTTTAAGTTAGGTAGGTGTGCAATCGAATTTAAACAAAGTTAAAAAAACGTACATCATCATAAGGTCGTCAGTCCTAAGACTGGTTGGACACGTACCTCCACTCTTTCCTATCCTGTGCTAAACTTCGCCTTTCCCTAAAACTAGAACAACCTACATCCTTAACTATTTGCGAACAGTAATCTAATCTAGGTCCACCTATACCCCTTTTAACTCCTGTTTCTGCCTCTAATATGTCTCTGACTAGGCCTTCATGCCTGAGAAGGTGTCCTACCAATAACCTGTCTCGCCTATTTCTTATTGACTTCCATATAATCCTCTCTTCTTCTATTCTTTCTAATACCTCTTCACTTCTAACCTTTTCTTTTCCGCCGCGCCCACTGTGCATGTTTCGCACCCGTACAACCCCGCGTTCCAAAAATAGGTACACCTTTAACAACCTTTTTCGAATTTCTAAATTAACCGTTAGCAAGCATAAAAGTGACTTCTTTTTTTTGAAGGCGACACGACCCTGTGTTATCCTCTATTTTATATCCCTATTACTCCTTCTGTCCTGACTTATCTAACTTCCTAGATATCAGCCATTTCTAATTTTTCGTCTCCTATATTTTTGTTTAACTTTTATTTATTTTCATACAGTACTGTTTTGTCAGTACCGTCTCCATTTTATTTAAAGCTATCTCTTAAGTCCTCATTGCTAGATGCTAATACTACTATATCATCTGCAAATCTAAGCATACTAACCTTTTGCCCCTGTATATCTATCCCTACAGTTGTACTGTCTTTAACGATGTTGATCGCGCCTTCGATGTATAGATTAAAAAGTAGCGGTGACAGTGTGCTTCCCTGTTTGATTCCCTTCCTAATGTTTACTTCTCTACGTTGCAGCCCTAGCTCTATAAGTGCCTGTTGCTCTTTTAACATGAAACATAAGGACGGTCGATGCGAAGGGTATTAAGAAAATAATAGTTGCTAGGGTCTTATCGACGAATACACGACAAAACGTACCAATGACAAAACCTACAATGCGACAAAACGTACCACGTCCTTCTGTCAAGAGTCTACTAATTGCTCTAATATATTTTGGATGCGACAAAACGTACCGTCGTTATTGAGCAACATTGAATCTTGTTAAACAATTATTTAAAAGAGATTTTCATATTGCAACCTGACCTCGCGACATTATTCCAATATATCAGTCGCCTCCGGCGGGTAGGGGCATTAAAGAAACTTCAGTTTGTCATAAATCTGCGAAACCTCCAAATCAGCTGACTACAATCCACAATATACCATTATTACGGCACACGTACTATCCGTGGTGGTACGTTTTGACTTCAACTGATTAAGAAACGACCCTTTGCAGGTGGAAGTAACAATTATCAGAAGCATGCGGCGTTACCTTGCTCTGAGGCGTTCCATTTAAGGCTTGAAGTGCAAGCGAGAGCGCGGAATGAGCGATAAAGAGGCACTATCGGCCTCTGCGTTCGGCAGCGTTCCACATCTGTCTCTCTCCTACTTGAGTGAGCGATGCGTCCGCGTGGACAGCTGCTATACAATAATACATTTACATGTTTTCGTCAGGTATGAAGTGCAGTGAAAAGTGAATGTGGTGTCAATCGTTTATAACAACGGTTATTGCGGCGATAAAGGTAATGATTCTTTCGATATTAAATATATGTTCAGTGATATATTGTCGAATTGAAGCCAGAATTACAAAAATTTTAATGATGTTTAAAAGTTGTAAATAAAAATTGTAAAACAATTGCTCAAAGCACATTCATACTTGTAAAAACTATGTACATTGGAAAAAAAATAAATAAAAATTGACATAATTGTATTTATGCGTACAAATAAATGTAACTTGATCAATTCAATTGTGATTTCCATTTACCTCCTTCTCTATATCCATACAAAATATCTATNAAGAATGACATCATTCAAGAATTGTTAACATTTTCGACATCACTGAATTTGTACCTTAACCACTATTACTGAATTTGTTGCAGCAGGTGGGAGGGATTTCCCAAAAGTTAATAGCGTTAAACATCGTCGCTAATACGAGGGTGCTTTTAGATTTAGTGCTTCTATGTCACGTTAGAGCGCGAAAATAGTATTTTCTTTTGCGAATAATTTGCAATGCTAATTAGTAATTATTAGAGCTTCAGTAATTGCTTCACTTTCAATTTATTGCCGTTTCGGAGAGCCAGATAAAATGCTTTAGTGTGACACTTTACTTAGTAGATCTGCTAGTGAAGAATTGGAAAATAACAATTGAAATAATTGAACGAATAGTGACAACAAGTTCCTATTAATTTTCTCGTTCTCTATCACTGTATTATTTATTTCATAAATAACGTGAACAGTTTTTTATTCGTGGATACTCGACGCCGTGACGGCTAGTCCTCATAAATATAAATCGTCTTGTGACAAGTTACAATATTCAAATTGTACATATACCTATTTGAAAATGGTGAAAAGATTTAGGCAAAAACATGACGGTTGAATTATGCTCAGTAATTTATTTTGATTATTTTTGTTCAGTAAGGCACCGCCAGAAAATTAATTTAATGAATCCCTCGGAGAGAAAGCCCTAAATGTAGCATTTAACAGAACGACCGTCAGGTTTTTGTAATTCGCTCGGAAATAAGAAACAACTACCTTCGGTCTATTTTTTCTCTAAACAAATTATTTCTGCCCAAATGCATTATGTAGCTTAATGCGACCACTGCGGGTCACCTTATCTCAAAAATTATTATAATTAATAAACTTCCATGCCCTAAAGACACCCCTAAACATTTTTTAATTACTTTCAGTAATATATAATACAAAGATCAATTATGCCGGTTTTAAATCTGAAATTACAACTATTAAATAACTGACAAATTAATTGAGAGACTATTAAGACCAAGTAAATCTGACCACAAATAATATATGTTCCATTTAAACATTGCAACTCTTCTTCACCACTCCTCCCCAATGTTCTGGATTTTTTTATCACAATTTCAAGGTTCCATTCTGTTAAAAAACAATTATATTCCGCTCGACATATTATTTAGGGATTCAAAAACAAATGATGACTAAAATTAGTCTTGGTCTTGCGAAGAAGAAGACCAAATACGCAAGAGTAAACGAAATATTATTACTTATTTATGAGTTGAAGCGACTTTAATATGCTACTTTCTCGGAACAAAACATTTTTAATAAGTATTTCAAATTTTTAGTGTTTTTACCAGATTTTAACACTAAATACAGAGAAAACGAAACTTTATCACTATTTGAAGAAAAGGATCTACAAAAATCTCCTCGGAATGTTCTTTGTTCCTACCTCTAGACAACTTTTGGTAGAGACAAACTAATTTTTTTCGCTATTTCTTATTTCTTTCAAGTACCTTGTACTATTCTGTTCATTAAAACGTCAATTTATGTGTTGGACGAAGGGCCAATTTTTCAATTGGAGGAAGAGTATGTTCATAACTCACAACTATCGACACTTATTCATATGTATAACAGAAAATTTCAGCATTTGAGACAATTATTGTGCCGGTAAATATCAAAATTTGTGCTTAGAAGAATTATGAAAGAAAACGTCAAGACTTTACATGCAAGACCAAGACGAAGTCGGGTAGACCTAGACCAAGTCCAAGACTAGAAGTGTTTGAGTAAAACCAAGACCAAAACCGAACAGGCAAGACCAAGAATAATGCCAAAACTGGGACAGTCTTAGTCTTGGTTTTGCTTTGCTCATCATTATTTAAAATATGCCGAAGCATACAAAAGAAACTATTATTCCAGAAAAATACAATGAATTTGTTTTTTGTCCAACAATATTTCAAACAGTATATATACCATTCATATGGATATACGTAGCACTAAAGTAATGTGTATGATTCAAGTCATCTATACACGAAGAAAGCTAATGATCAAGATGTTTCTGTAATTAACTACAGCTGCCCTCATTAGGGCATCAAGGAAGCATAACTCTATCCTTTGGTTTAGGTAAGAAAAATATTAGGTACAAAACGATAAGGAGAACAAACCTTATGATGTGTACCTGGAGTGTAATATTATATATAAAAGAAATTATAAGTGCTGTCAGCATAGTAGTATGTATTACATCGTTACTATCAGCAATTTCTTATGCTGAAGTGTACAATGTGTTGCATACATATTTACAAATAATTCCTTTAAATTTAATTTTTCGAATAATTTTTAACACAAAAAAAGTGATTAAACAAATTGTTCACAAAAGTGAATTTCGACTACTCGAAGCAATGGTGCTAACAGTTTAGAGCTCACAGTGATCGATAGAGGGGAAAAACTAGTTAGAGTTAATATAATTTTTACTTATTGTGAGGGACTTTACCATTGGCCCTCTATTTTTTGTTTCAGAACTGCGACACTTTCATGGTTATTTAATGTAAAATATCTTAAACGTTTATCTCATTTTGTGGCAATAAAAATTTTTACTGAACTACAACCGTAAACAACATTAAAATGATTAATTTCTCAAGCCTGTTATTCCAGCGCTAGTTCGGCAGTTAGTTCAAGGAAGTTCTTTTAGTCTTTATTTTTTACACGAGTCAGTAATATTTTGAACTAAAAAATAACTTTCAATGACCTTTCCAGGTAATTTATTTATATGATGTACCTGCTCTTTAGGTCTTTTATCATTCTGCGACCATGACGAAAAATGAATAGTTTGAATCTACTTATATAGAATTTTATGACATTCTTTTCAGAATTGATTAACTAGAATACTATTTAATGAGGTGATTTATTTAGAACAAAGGGACACTTATCAAATTACAGTTAAAATAGCACAGAAACATTACAAAGAGAAATACAAAAATATAGAATTGGTGTAACTGATCTGATTAAACGTGGAAACTGTTATAAATCGTTTTTACTCAAAACTATATACATATAAACAAAAGATATCTATTACAAGATTTTATAGTAGTATGGTAACACGGACAGTGGGCGCGGCGGAAAAGAAAAGGTTAGAAGCGTTCGAAATGTGGTGTTATAGGCGGATGATGAGGATATCGTGGGTAGAAAAGGTTAGAAATGAAGAGGTATTGGAAAGAATAGGAGAACAGAGGACTCTATGGAAGTCAATAAAAAATAGGCGAGATTGGTTGGTAGGACACCTTCTTAGGCATGAAGGTCTAGTCAGACACATATTAGAGGCAGAAACAGTAGTTAGGAGGGGTAGATGTAGACCTAGATTAGATTATTGTACGCAAGTAGTTAAGGATGTGGGTTGTTCTAGTTTCAGGGAAATACGAAGATTAGCTCAGGATAGGAAAGAGTGGAGATGGGTGTCCAACCAGTCTTAGGACTGACGACCTTATGATGATGATGATGGTAACGTTATCAATATTTCGTATTAGAATTATCACTGAAAGTCTCTTTACTCAATAAAACTATTCTGTAAAGAGGTTGACATTAGAGAACAAGCAGATTTCGCGGTCGCCAAAAAAAAATTCGTTCAAGAGATTACAGGTTCAAGCACGAGAATAAGAACAGAAATAAAGTTAAAAACTTAGCCTAACCTAACCTAACCTAACCAATTTAATTAATTTTGCCTTTTCATAAAATTTTGACGAAGTTCAAAACCCAACTTCAAAGGCCAAAATCTACTAGAAGCACCAACATTTTGTTATAAAATATGCACCTATAGAAACTTGTTCCGAAGGTCAAGATCAAATTTTCTTTCATTTGCTAAAATGAAGAACGAAAAATAATAATGAGCTTTCGACAAATCTTTGAAAATAACAAGACATTTGTATTTTAAAGATTCTTACAAAATTTCGAGGTTCTAATACTTAACAACAAATAAGCAGGTTACCCTGCATCTTTATGAGAACTGATTAATTTCGAGAAATGACAGGACTTTAAAGTAATGTGACAGAGATAATTTGATGAATAAGTCCCCGGCGCCGACGTCGGTCAAATTGGCTGCAATTGAAGTATGAAACTCTTTACGATTTTCTGATCAAAACTTATCATGACTGTGAGATTAAAAAACAAAAGGTTTCCCAGCTTTGATTCAAAGAAGCATTTAATTTTCTGGCTATCAATGTATGAATGGTAAAATATTCAATCGATTATTATCTCTTCAGACACTCTTGATGATATGCAGAAATGTTCAATACAAAAGTTATTGGGTCTAAAGAGAAAGACGAAATGATGACCTCTACCGTGATTTTGATAACCATCATTAGGATCATTTCAAGGCCAAGTGCATTTTAATGTAACTACTGAAAATCATGCGCCATTTTGATCCACATTTCAGACACATTTTGTTTTTTATTGATGTGCCCGTGAGAACTCTTTATCAAAATGTCATATGGAACACCAAATTCCAATGCTAGGACGTGTTCTGATCACATACACATGTTTCGCTGACTTACATTGTGTTGCGATATTTCTGGCAAGTCCTCTTCGTTTAATTATCCAAAATATGCTCAAATTTTTCTCTCGGATATAGGTAAATATCCTGTACGGATTAATTACAAGATGAAACCTAAATAAATGTGCAAATATGTATAGTAAATAATAATAGATAAGATTCAGTTTCGTTAATTACATAAATTCCGACCATGTCCGCATTAAACCAGCCTTTTGTAGACGTCCACTGGCACTGCGAGATTAAATTCAGCAAAATAATAGCGCCTAATTGACGCCATGCTGTTATATGAGAATGTTAATTAAACATCATAAGCTACGGGAAATCTCTTTATCAGATAGGTACGCCATGCACTCAAATATACCAATTAAAATACCGTGGCTCTTTTGTATTTTCTAATAGTGCAAAAAATTTTGAACACAATCCATTATGTAAGAAGTTTTTAAGTATAATAGAAGTAAAACAAAACATTATCATCACCGTAAGGTCGTCAGCCCTAAGACTGGTTGGACGCGCATCTTCACTCTTTCCTATCCTGAACTAATCTTCACATTTCCTTAAAACTACTATAGGACATCCCACATCTTTAACTAAAACAAAATAAGAACCTAAAAGTTCTGCTTTGCTCAAAGGCATAAAAATATGCATTAGATCATAGTCTTAAGACTGGAGTAAATTATATGGTTTTAAAATAATTCGAAGTGGTCTGTATTCTGTCGAAACTGCCAGACGCGGATCGCGATTTCGATCTTTTTGGATCTCATCAGCGCGTCGCAGGCAGCTTCGACAGAACACAGACCAACTTTTACCTGCTGTCTTAACAGCGCGTTTTAGAAAATACCACAAATGGCGCAGTAAACGCCATCTGTAGCACGATTTTTTTATATTGTTTTGTTTACGTAAAATATACCTTTTCCACTACTAATTAATTTATGTATGTACTCCTCAATTATCATCAGTGTTATTAATTAATTACGCATTCAGTGCAATCGCTTCTCCGCTCTTCCTAAATAGTCTTTTCGTCGGAATGGTGGGTGGTGGTTGGAGTAAGAAATTCGAGATAAATGAAATGAAGACAGAAGAGAGTGAAAGATTATATGTGGAATAGTACTGCCTCAGTATTTGCCTAAATGATCCAAGGAGACCACAAAAAACTTCGATTAGTACTATTGGATCCACAATAGAACCGGTGTCCTCCCGAATGCTAAACAACTGTTTAAACCTTGAGGTCATGCGAATTAAAAACAAATCAGCTTTAAGGGTATTTATATATTACTTGATCTTCAACTGTTCTCGAAGCTCAAGGTTAAGGTCTCACTCTCTTTTGAAAGCATACAACTTTTGTTTAAAAGCTTTGAATTATAATGAAATCTCTTGTTCAGCTCGAAGACTATAATGACATCAGTAATGATAAAATTTAAGGAGGGAAGGGGGAACAACCAAATTTAGGGACAAGGTTTTCAACTGCAATCACATGTCTTTATTGGTCTCAAGCGCTTGCTAAACACCAAACATTTTCTTTTTTTATAAATCCATAATTTTGGTCACTCCCTCATACTCTTCATTTTGAGAACAAAACAAAGGCAGTCTACAATTTTGGTGATCTGTAAACATTAGACCTATTCGTTGAAGGTAATCATGCTAGAGGTAATTTGCAATGAAGCAAGCTTTATGAGCTAAAAATGACTGGCTAGTGAGTTACAGTAGTTTTACGATTATTTAGAAATGACTTTAGACTTGCTACAAAACACAAACGATCGTACAAGAATATCGCACTTTTGCTTTCCTGAACAATATGGTTAAAAAAAATGGATGCCTAAAATTTTTAAAATCTTAGATATAATCTCTAGTATTTATTATGATCCCTTTCAAGTAATTGACCGAATTTCTGGATCTATATTTTTACATGTTTAATGAGTTTGGAGGTTTAGATAGTGAACTCAATATGAAACAATGTAAATTTTAATAAAACATTAAATTAAAATAATACTTTAATTAATCTAATTTTGAACGCTTTACTGCACTTTTTGAACCGATTTGTATAGTTTAACCAAAGTAATTTCCGAAAAATTCTAATGGGTGGTCACCGTGTGACACTCTGTATATGTAAATGGGATGTTTCTCGATTCGTCTGAATTATCCGAATGTTATAAAATACATTTAACAAAATTGAACATGACGCTGTAATTTCTAAAGAAAAATGTTAATAGAAATGAAAAGTCGTATTCTATGAATTGAATTATAAAAGCTTTTTTATGGAACTTCACTTATCTTCAAATTAATAATTCATTTTCAATGAAAAATAAGTTAGAATTGAGGAAAGGATTTTCTAATAAAATGTATGGCTTCAAAGATTTCTCAGTAACTTTCAAAGAGAGCTTCCCACTAACCAAAAATTTCGTTTATAAATGGTTTATAACGCGTGCCATTGGGAAGTTTGTACACGTTCCCTTCTTTTATTAATTTAATTAGAATTCATCGCGTTCAACTTCTGCGAAATAAAATAACTGTCACTGGCAACAGAAAAACGTTGTTTCGAGGTAAGTTGAGCGCCAACTCCAGGAACAATTCCGCGCTATATGGAAACCTTTTCATATGAACCTACATCTGCGTGACTTTGTGAAACCAGAGCGAGAGAAACGTTGAAATGTGAAAGAAAACTTTCAGCAACCCAACAACGCGAATTTTGTATGTTATGCTGGAACAAAAGATACGAAATACACAGGAGCATGCAGAGTGCTCTAAATAACTCCTAAAATGGAACTGTTAATAATATTACTTATTGTCTTCAATTTCAGGTGTTTAATTAAAAACAGGAAAATTGTGAAATAACCAGATGTTTTATTAACATTTTTGGCACAGGTCAATTATGAATAGTAGAAATGGTCAGATTAGAATCAGATTTGTAAGAATATCTAGAAATCAATCACGAGAAGCGAGTAAAACAGGATGATGAGACCGGTAGTCGTCATCACTTATCCTGATGGTTTCTCTTCCTAGTGATGGGCAAAGCAAGACCCCGACGAAGACTATCCCATTGGTCTTGGTCTTATTGATCTTGGCTTTGATCTTGCTCAAATACTTCTAGTCTTGGTCTTGGTCTTGGCCTTGCTGATGTAATCTTAGTCTTGGTTGTGGTCATGTTCATTTAATCTGATACGTTCTTTTTTTTTATTGCTAATCACTATCTCTGCTATCTTTTACGTATTCCAAAGAATATAATAAGGTGAGCTAATATGTTAATTATATTGTTGTACGAGTGCGAAACATGGATAGTGGGCGCGGCGGAAAAGAATAGGTTAGGTTAGATTAGATTATGTTAGGTTGTAGTCATGTTCATTTAAACTGATACGCTTTTTTTAATTGCTAAACACTATCTCTGCTATCTTTTACGTATTCCGAAGAATATAATAAGGTGAACGAATATGTTAGTTCTATTGTTGTACGGGTGCGAAACATGGACAGTGGGCGCGGCGGAAAAGAAAAGGTTAGGTTGGGTTAGGTTGTTAGGTTATGTTAGGTTGTGGTCATGTTCATTTAATCTGATACGCTTTTTTTAATTGCTAAACACTATCTCTGCTATCTTTTACGTATTCCGAAGAATATAATAAGGTGAACGAATATGTTAGTTCTATTGTTGTACGGGTGCGAAACATGGACAGTGGGCGCGGCGGAAAAGAAAAGGTTAGGTTGGGTTAGGTTGTTAGGTTATGTTAGGTTGTGGTCATGTTCATTTAATCTGATACGCTTTTTTTAATTGCTAAACACTATCTCTGCTATCTTTTACGTATTCCGAAGAATATAATAAGGTGAACGAATATGTTAGTTCTATTGTTGTACGGGTGCGAAACATGGACAGTGGGCGCGGCGGAAAAGAAAAGGTTAGGTTGGGTTAGGTTGTTAGGTTATGTTAGGTTGTGGTCATGTTCATTTAATCTGATACGCTTTTTTTAATTGCTAAACACTATCTCTGCTATCTTTTACGTATTCCGAAGAATATAATAAGGTGAACGAATATGTTAGTTCTATTGTTGTACGGGTGCGAAACATGGACAGTGGGCGCGGCGGAAAAGAAAAGGTTAGGTTGGGTTAGGTTGTTAGGTTATGTTAGGTTGTGGTCATGTTCATTTAATCTGATACGCTTTTTTTAATTGCTAAACACTATCTCTGCTATCTTTTACGTATTCCAAAGAATATAATAAGGTGAACGAATATGTTAGTTCTATTGTTGTACGGGTGCGAAACATGGACAGTGGGCGCGGCGGAAAAGAAAAGGTTAGGTTATGTTAGGTTGTAGTCATGTTCATTTAAACTGATACGCTTTTTTAAATTGCTAATCACTATCTCTGCTATCTTTTACGTAATCCGAAGAATATAATAAGGAAATGTTAATTATATTGTTGTACGGGTGCGAAACATGGACAGTGGGCGCGGCGGAAAAGAAAAGGTTAGAAGCGTTCGAAATGTGGTGTTATAGGAGGATGATGAGGATATCGTGGGTAGAGAAGGTTAGAAATAAAGACGTATTAGAAAGATTAGGAGAACAGAGGAGTCTATGGAAGTCAATAAAAAGCAGGCGAGATAAGTTGGTAGGACACCTTCTCAGGCGTGAAGGTCTAGTCAGAGACGTATTAGAAGCAGAAACAGGAGTTAGAAGGGGTAAAGGTAGACCTAGGATAGATTACTGTTCGCAAATAGTTGACGATGTGGGCTGTTCTAGTTTTAGGGAAATGCGAAGATTAGCGCACTATAGGAAAAAGTGGAGGTACGTGTCCAACCAGTCTTAGGGCTGACTACTTGTTAAGTATAATTAAATTATAGTTTAAATTGCTTTTAAAACAGGAGAATCTTTTTAAGTCGAACCTCGATAAGTCGAAAACCTCCAAAATTCGAAAAATTCAAGCCCCAAAACCTCCATTACTCGAAATTGAAACCCTCTGCAAGCCATTTTGGCACATACTTTCCCTCAATAACTCGATAAATTAAATTGGACCTCTGTATCTCGCACATAGTAATGTTTTATTTTACATCCTTTATAACTCGATAAAATTTGAAACATTATGTCTATAGTTCAACGAAAACTAAGTTATCGACTTTAAGGATTTACCGACAATATAAGTACACCAAACCTTAATCTCTACAAGTCGAATCAAAATCCGCCTAATTCAAAATCCTCCATAAGTCGAAAACTCTATAACTCCAATTTTTTGGCGACTCCCTTGATATTCGAGTTATAAAGGTTCTACTGTAAATACATACATTTTTATCTATTTATTACCAATTACGGTATATTAATGTATCTAATTGTACTATTCCCTGACATTTAATAAAATCCCAGGGTTTTAAATGAAAACCCGAATTTTATTTCTTCACCATTTGAATCAAATGGATTTTATTTGACTTGGCAGTAACTCTCTGAACTATTAATCTCACCGTCTCGTCACATATATTTCTATCCTTCCCATTTCCAACAACTACATCATCAACTTCTAAAGCGAACCAAAATGAAACGAGGAGTAAGTGCGAGTGAGTAATTTAATAAACGGAAATGTCAGGGCTGGAAGGTTAAAAGAAACGAACAGTTCCAGTCCAGCGTTGAAGCTAATTTTAATGGAAGCGCTAACGAAAGATAGTGGATATATTATAGCGAGACTTTAAAGGATAGATAAAAAGGATAGTTAAGAATAAAAAAATATCGTAGTGTTACATAGTAATGTGCTAACGTAGATTTATTAGCAGATGAAGAAAAATCGAAAATTGGACTTTTCGGTTAAAGATTGCAGAATAATAGCAAAAGATGCGTAAATGCAAACGATTCTACCAGGGTTCTGTAAAATTTCATCTGAAACTGATTTAAACTTGGTAGATAAATTTGTGCAACTGGGTCAACAAAAAAATTATATTAAATTATTACATTATAATTAAAAATCGTTAATTTTGACGCATTCGATATGGAATTAAACAATTGCAATTAAGTAGATGGGTTTAAATATTGTATACATTCGATATTCTAACCTTAAACTTGGTACATTCTAGCCTTAAATTTTCAACGTTTTCAGCAAAGGTGTTCCTAAATGGCATATATGGCACAGACGTTTGATGCCTCCACGCGTTCTTGAGAAAACCGCTTTTGACAGACAGGCGAATGGACAACGAAGTGATCCTATAAGGATTTCTTTTTCCTTTTTGAGATACGGAACCTTAAAACAAAACATTTCGGGTCTTGTTCTTCTTTTCTTTTTAGAAGTGGAATTATCAATTGGCTGCCGCTGTTAGGTTACGTTTTTTCTATATAATCGAAATAATCTTATAATAAAGTTGTTGAGAAAGTAATAATTCACGCATTAGACACTCTAGCTAATATTTTTATCCTGATTTATAGCAGGAAAACCAGTTTAAAACGTTACGCATGAGAGCCAATAGAAACAAAATTTAACGGTTGCATAAAATCTGTTCGCCATTAATATTTTTAAAATGTATGTTCACAAACAATTGATTTATTAAGAGAACATGCGTCTCATATGTATAGTAATATTTTAAGCGTGTAGAAATGTATTATTACGATCTGTATAAATCTATCTCGAAACGACAAAGCACAAAAAATGTTTGCAGGTGTTTGAAATAGTACATTACGAATCGAGGGAAGAAACAGGGTTTTTTCAGACTACATGTGAATTGCCACTCGAGCCAAAAGGGGTGACAAACATGCAGTCTGAGATAACCCTGTTTCTTCTCGAGGTACGTATACTATTTTTTGTCATGTTTGTGCGGAAAGCTTGTCATTAAATTGATAGTGGGCGAAATAAGGGTAAATGATTTAGAGGTTAGGAAGTCATTGAATAACTGATTTCTGCGTATGACCATAAACTTCAGCGCATTCGCAAAACGACTAATTTCATTGCCTCCTGATTGAGAAACGGCTTAAAAAAGGTCATATCTTCCCTATTTCATAGCACGTAAAACGAGCTTACAAAAGAAAAGCATAAAAAGTTGTGTAGATTTTTCCTCAATTCAATGTATAATATAAAAACATTTTGTTGTCTTTGTATTTATTGGACACAGGCGTCTTGATCGACATGCTTTCGACAGTGATCGTTTGAGAACTCCTAGTAAAAAATAACAGTTAAGAATCTTAGTTTAACATTCTTATATATTTTGTCTATTATAACTATAATATCTACTGTGGTATATAACGTTTATCGTATATTCAAATTAAAAATCTACCTTCCGATTTTGAACATTCTTCTCTTATAACGGAATAAAATAAGATCAAGGAGACCCATTTATATTTGTTGAAGACATTAATTTTGTTTTTCTGAAAGCTTTCTATGGAGATGGAAATTTATGTATTCTACCGGCAGTTTCACGAGGCGTTTTTGAATTTCTTTCGATTTCAATTTGGTTATTTGAACTTTTTCAATTTCAATTCAGTATACTTTGTAACTAAAGGGTAGACGCAGCACTTCAAAGGGATTCAGAAAATTCGAAAAGAAATATTGTACAAAAATGGATTTTACTTTTACACCTATCTATGTATATACATAAATGAACAAGCATCTGCTTGTACAATTTAGGCTTCAAGTAAGTTACCTTTACGTTTAAAATAAATTCGTTGTTGTACTTTGAAAAATATCTAAAAACGGATTTTACTTTTACACCTATCTATGTATATACATTGTACAATTTAGGCTTCAAGTAAGTTACCTTTACGTTTAAAATAAATTCGTTGTTGTACTTTGAAAAATATCTAAAAACTTCTCTTTAAAATAAAGAATTGAACTCTGTACATTATCGATTACCAACGATAAATTGAGAGAAGTTCTGATAAAAATCAAAATAATAATACGTATAGGTGAATTTAGTAAAAGTTACAGGGTTACCAACTCAAAATTTTAGAAAGTCCAAAGATCAAAACGTCCACTTAATAAATAGATAAATGTACAAGAAAAGTTCATTCTTTTTAGTTGGTTAAAAAATACTCAACTAGTACACTAACTAATTAATTTATTTAATTTTTTTTAATATAAATTCAAGTATAATTTCAACCCTCTATTAGTAGAAATAATCAGTGAGTCTCTGCAAGCCATTTTGGCACATACTTTCCCTCTATAACTCGAAAAATTAAATTGAATCTCTGCATCTCGCACATAGCAATGTTTTATTTTACACCCTTTATAACTCGATAAAATTTGAAACATTATGTCTATAGTTCGACGAAAACTAAGTTATCGACTTTAAGTACACCAAACTTTAATCTCTACAAGTTGAATCAAAATCCGCCTAATTCAAAATCCTCTATAACTCGAATTTTTTGGCACTCCCTTGATATTTGAGTTATAAACGTTCTACTGTAAATACATACATTTTAATCTGTTTATTACCATTATATTTCTAAATAACTCAATGACGCTATATTAATGTATCTAATTATACTATTCGCCGACATTTAATGGGATCCCAGGGTTTTAATTGAAACCCCAATTTGATTTCTTCACCATTTGAATCAAATGGATTTTATTTGACTTGGCAGTAACTCTCTGAACTATTAATCTCACCGTCTCGTCACATATATTTCTATCCTTCCCATTTCCAACAACTACATCATCAACTTCTAAAGCGAACCAAAATGAAACGAGGAGTAAGTGCGAGTGAGTAATTTAATAAACGGAAATGTCAGGGCTGGAAGGTTAAAAGAAACGAACAGTTCCAGTCCAGCGTTGAAGCTAATTTTAATGGAAGCGCTAACGAAAGATAGTGGATATATTATAGCGAGACTTTAAAGGATAGATAAAAAGGATAGTTAAGAATAAAAAAATATCGTAGTGTTACATAGTAATGTGCTAACGTAGATTTATTAGCAGATGAAGAAAAATCGAAAATTGGACTTTTCGGTTAAAGATTGCAGAATAATAGCAAAAGATGCGTAANCGAGATTCCTATTTAAATTTATCGTAAGGCCAAGGGTCCATAAATCTCCTTCGTTAGATACGCCATTGACAATGAAATTCAAATAAATTCAGAGTAGGCATTTTATCTGGAATTTTATTAAGAACCCATGAACTTCATGAGGATATCGTCTTCACGGCGTAACTAACCGCATGTGGTAGGCATGTAATCAAACAGAACAAAATGTTCATGGTGGTTAGTATTCTGTGGAAACCGTTAGGGCTTATCATGAACTTTTTGTTTTGATCACTAGCTTTTGGTGAATAATATCTGATAAGTATATTAGAAGTTGAGAAATGTATCGGGATTCCTATTTTAAATTTGTTGTGAGGCCAAGGGTCCATAAATCTCCTTCGTTAGATACGCAAGTGACAATCAGATTCCAATAAATTAAGAGTAGGCATTTTATCTGGAATTCCAATAAGCACCCATGAATATCTTCATTTTCCTCATATTTGTTAACCATTTTACGACACTCACCCTTTCCCACAAATAACCTTTATCTAAATAACAAATTAGATTGGGTTTCTTTAATCGTTCGAGAAAGGGGGCGGAAATGCAAACGCTTTCACCCCAACCGAAGTAGGATAAATAACTCGTTTTTAGGCAGGTTCGTATCTACCGTCGCAGTCGTTCGTTAATTTGAGTTGGAACTAGGACATGGGAAATCGCTTTTTCAACTTGCAGAAAATTTCGTTTAGTCTGCTGTCGAGTGAATAGGAACGGTTTACTTTATTGAATTCTCCTTGAACTACGTAATTTCTGTTCAATCAAAGTGCTCGCTGAATTACCAATCGAATTCTTCCACAACTGTCATTATCTAAAAGTGGAATGAGATAATATTACTACTACGTATACGTAATTATCAATAAATAATTCCTCCTAACAGAAATCAATCATTGTAAAAGGAACTTCAGTTATTGTCCAGGATCCGGCGATACTGAAAGCTGTGTGATCGCGTAACTGATAAATTTATGAATAAAATGAACAACTAATAGAGTTGTACGAAGAAAAATGCGTCCTTGTCTCCTTTTTAAGCTTCTAATACCTTCAATAGCCAATGTGAGCAACTTTCATTCATCATTTTATATAATGTTTGATCGGTGATACTAGCAAAACTGTTAACGGAAAAAATGTATTTTGCATTTTACAAATAGAAAATACGTTTGGAAAAGTATTTTAAATAAAATACAAAATTCTTTTCTCAAAAAAGTATTTAAATGCAAGATAAAAATACG
>NW_020442435.1:154770-174876 GCF_000699045.2 Agrilus planipennis
GGCATTAAAAACACGCTCACCTTCAACGAAATTTCCTTTCCGAGGCTTTGTGTCAGCCCAATCACATATTGTGTCAATACTTATCATTTTATCGTAATTTAAAAACTTGGAAATTGCACGGTACACTATAGGAACTACGATAAATTTTCCCTAATCGGCGCCATGTTTTTAGGCTCCTCCATTTGACGGATCCCAATAGAGATCACCAAAGAAGTTTTACTTTATTCACGTGTTCCACCTATTTTTTTTTTTTTCATTTGCATTTTAAACGCATATATTTCAAATAAGTCACATCTTTGCCTAAAATTGGAAAATATGACGTGAAAATCAACATGTATTCTTCTGCTTATATTTAGCAATTTCCAAGGTGACTTACGGGTGCAAATGGACCGTGAGTGATTCAATAGGCGATCCGTTTCTATCTACATTTAACATTTTCCGTGTTTCTTTATGTAGGCTTTTAACGCACACCCCCTTTAAACACTAAAACTGATATAATCTTACTTCTTTTTTGACATTTAATCAAAGTCGTCACGATTTCTTCGCGAATAGGAGTTTCAGTATGCAATACTTACCTTCCTACTACTAATAGAATGTGCGACATGTATAGAACAAAAAAGTTACAGTTATAAGTATATTATTATGTTATTATAAAACATAGCGTTTGACCTTTTAACGTTATTCACTTCCGTTCGCTTACTTACGTAACATATTGGTCTGATTAGATTTAATTATTTTTTTAAAAGATTATACTTTCTACGTATGTAAAAATACTCCGGGCACAGTTTTATCTCATAATTATCTCTAAAATGGCGACGGTTTCTTTTTCGGAGATTCTGTTCACTCGACTGTGGTGATTTAATCTTTTTTAATGCCAACACTAAACACTGGCTTACATGTCATACTGTACTACAGTTGAGCTGCTTTTAAAAAATGAAAGTACTTTAGCAAAACCTTTATAGCTTTAATGTTGTGTTATCGCATGTCTGCAACATTCATTTATTACTTTTGATGCGAACCGCAAGGCAGCGCTAGTTAGTAAAGAGTTTCAAGTCCGATACCATTGTGTAGGAAAGTTATTCATTCGACATTTATTTACTATTCTGTCTGACCAAATATTAATGACTAATATACGCAGAATGAAACCAAAGAGGGCTGTTGAAAGAGAGCTTTTATGAAAAGGACAGTGGTGAAATTGCAATCGGCGTGTAAGGATGTGTAAAGCGCCATAAGGGCAGTGGATACTCTGCTGAGAGAGTAGGGTGCCGTAAGGGCAGTTAACATTCGATAATATTGAGAAAGTTGATTATTGTGCGCATATTATGTAATTTTAAGTGTTGTTGTTGTTATTGTGGAGGTAGACGGCCGACGGGTTGGAGACACTTTTAGGTGGAGTCTAAATCCTGTACGTCAGGAAGTCCACTGCAGATCTGCTAGATATGCTTGGAGTGGCAGTGCACCTGTGGATGACGTGTGGTAATGAGGGTAGAAGTCCACTCCTTGACCTACTGTATACAACAGTGACCTAAGTGTCGGTAAAGCTGCGGTGATATTGGCACAAGGTCGTCCAGTAGAGGGATAAGTCTCTACATATAGTTTGCCAATTTAAAGATAAGCATTGGGAGCGATCTATGCATACGGCCGATGCCTAGGTTATTTAGCGGAGGCCTAGGTGTGGCAAATACCTACTGTTTCAAGTAGTTTACAATCGCCGTCACGGATACTTTATTGGACACAACTACATCACCGAGTTCGACTACGCTGGGAAATCACAAGAGCGGCCCCAAGTGGGGCGTTGGCCCACATAAGTGTTTAAATTGTTTATCGCATTGAGGGTTTTTGTTTATTTCCCTACATGTTGTTTTACATTCATTGCCACTTGCCACTTCGCCACATGTAACTCTTGGGGGAAACCCATTGGGTGCTATATAAAGCTGGTAGGAGGAAATAGCTGTAAGGCTACTGGTGTTGCTACATTTTAGGATTACGTATGCTCGTGCTACAGATGGCGTTTACTCCGCCATTTGCAGTATTTTCTAAAACGTACTGTTAAGACAGCAGGTAAAAGTTGGTCTGTGTTTTTTTACATTAAGTGTCCACTTGGGAATGCAACATAATCAATTTTGATAAAACTAAGTGAAATAATAGCTGTTTTGACGCCTTATAAAATAAGCCTTGTAGAATTGCAAAATGATAATCACATTTTTTTATTAGTTTACTAAGAAAAGTTGAAACCTTTATTTCTAAAGTTGAAATGTGTTCAAGACAGTTTGGATCAAATAAAATATTTAGTTGGGGCAAAAGATTTTTTTCTGAATTTCGGAAGAAATCAATACAAGGAAAATTATTAACAGAGAGATATTTTGTAAAGAAAATACATTTTGTTTGCTTACTGTCAAATTGGGAGAAGTATTTTCAAAGAAAATATTTGAGGTGGCAAATACATTTTATAAATCCTTTTAAAAACTTCGATAACATTTGAAACGATGTTTACCCATTTACGGCACCATCAAAAGAAGCAGGCTTTGCTCGTCCGCCGTTTCGGAAATACGCTGTGACATTGATTTGATCTGAAAGTTCCAAACTTCAGTCACACGAACGTAATGATACTTGCACGTAATTTTCAACAATTTGTGATTTATCCTGATACACAGATAGGTCTACGTATACATACAAAATGAGCTATGGTGGCTAGCTAATAATGAAACACGTGCGCAGTGAGATATTCTAACGCCTCGAGGTATGAGGTTTCGCATTACACAAGATCGAAAGTTTTAATAGCGAAAGTAGTTTTGTATAAATATTAATGACACGATTTTTTACCGATTCCTGAATCTGACAATACTCGGTACAACAGTAAATAAAGAACCATATTATTAAATACTATCACAGTATTTAGTGTGTTGTTCTAAAGAAGTGTATGCTTCATTAGGTATTATGCGATATTATAATCGTGTATTCAAAGAGGAGCGCCTAAATAGAACGGGCCTAATTGCTGGGAACCAGGCATTTTAACAACGTTAAATTTTTATTTATTCGAATCAAGTAAAGTAAAAGTATTACAATTTCCATTTTCTCTACTTCTTAAGAAAGAAGTTCATAGTGATCAGCTTTTTGTCGAAACTGCCAGACGCGGATCGCGATGTTAAATTTGTTGGATCTCATCAGCGAACTGCAGAACGTTCTCTTCGACGTTTCAAATCCCACCAGCCACTAATGCTCGGTGAGTGGTGGTTCGGGTGAGAAAGATGAGACGGACGAAATGAAGACAGAAGAGAATGAAAGATTATCTGTGGAATATTACTGCCCCAGTATTTGCCTAAGTGATCCAANGGAGCGCCTAAATAGAACGGGCCTAATTGCTGGGAACCAGGCATTTTAACAACGTTAAATTTTTATTTATTCGAATCAAGTAAAGTAAAAGTATTACAATTTCCATTTTCTCTACTTCTTAAGAAAGAAGTTCATAGTGATCAGCGTTTTGTCGAAACTGCCAGACGCGGATCGCGATGTTAAACTTGTTGGATCTCATCAGCGAACTGCAGAACGTTCTCTTCTACGTTTCAAATCCCACCAGCCACTAATGCTCTGTGAGTGGTGGTTCGGGTGAGAAAGATGAGACGGACGAAATGAAGACAGAAGAGAATGAAAGATTATCTGTGGAATATTACTGCCCCAGTATTTGCCCAAGTGATCCAAGGAAACCACAAATAAACAGACCAAGGAAGACGAACCCGGAATCGAACCGGCGTCCTCTCGAGTGTTAAGCAATGGTCTAAACCTTTAGGTCATGCCACTCGGGCCAGACAGCAAAAAAAAATTGGGTGTATAATTTCCACCAGCCACTAATGCTTATGGGCTAGAAGTCCCTCCAGACTACGTCAAAAGGTAGGGCGGAAGACTCCCTTCAGCCTCCTTTCAGGAATCATGGGAATGGGTGGGTGGTTGTTCGGGTGAGAAAGATGAGACGGATGAAATGAAAACAGAAGAGAATGGAATATTACTGCCCTGGTATTTGCCTAAGTGATCCAAGGAAACAGAAAAACTTGGACCAAGGCAGACGTACCCGGAATCGAACCGGCGTCCTCCCGAATGCTAAGCAATGGTCTAAACCTCTAGGCCATGCCGCTCGATCGCAGACCAACTGCACCTACTTCCTAGAGACAGGGTTTCATGAAGTACCACAAATGGCGTGGTGAACGCCACCTATGGCTATATCAGTGTAAATGTACCTTATTTAACATACTTGATTCCACTATATGTGCACTGAGCAATAGATGACGTTCACCATGGCGCTTGTAGTTTTTCGTAGGCGAACAAGGAGGAAAAAACACAATGTATTTATTAGAATCTAATATTAATCCAATTAGGTCCTCCTCTCGCGGGTGTGAAAAGTCATGGGATTTTGAAAAACCTATACCGTCAGGGGTGCAATAAAAATGAGAGGGTGTAGGTATGTCCAAATGTGTTTTGCTAATTATTATTTGTGTACGAATAACTACAAAAACAATAATAGTAAATTGTAACGTTTGGACACGATTTGTGGTTTTATTTCACATAGTTCCTACAAAGCTAAAACAAAACAAAAATTTTTAGATATAAATTCTAATACCCCTCCCCCTCTCCCCAAACTAACCCCATCAGTCAATGTTCTACTCTTAATCATTATTTTGTGTTAAGGTTACTACCTATATACTTCCTGGAATTTCGCATAAATTATTTGTTTAGATAAACATCTACGACAGAAAGGCAGACAAACACGGAGTGTTTCTGCTGTGTCAATTTCGACTTCAGCACTAAAAAGGCAGCAACGGAGTGGAATTTTTATTTTCTGAAGATAATTGTGGATTTTACCTTGTGACTTTTTGACAGGATTTGTCCTGATAAAACTGGAGGATATATCTACGAGTGCATAGGTACATAAACAACTCGATAAAAATATTGTGAAAAGCAAACACAACTTTGCTTTTTAAGAAAATGGAGGTTATTTTTACCTTTCCTTAGCACTTAACTGAATAAATACTTTTTTCAAACAAAGTGTAAAAGGCCTACGCAATTATTTCACAAAAACTTTTTTAATAATAACACCTTTGATTCATTATTTTGTAGTTGTAGTTTACTATAAATTACATTTTCACCTCTACTCGAGATACAAGCGGCTTTGATTTCTAAAATTACTAATTACACCAAAATTTATCATATGTATGAGACTGAACAATAACTAAAATCAAACAATTGACATTTAATCAAGTATTGAAGTATCTTCGGGCGTCTAAGTTTACGAACGCGCTTTGTCTTCAGCTCAATTAACATTTGCCGGATATTCTGTGTAATTGTTAATGTATCAGAACGGAAATTGACAAGGATTTGTGAAGCAGTGCCTGCTGTCTTATACATACTATAGAACAATAACCACTGCGTAGTTAAGAAATTGCTTCACGTGTCGCAAAACACTGCAACTAAATAAAACAGACAAAGTAGACTAAAATATTTATAACATAAATAAACAAAAGGGGCAAAAGATTTGTATGCTTAGATTTGCAGATGATATAGCAGTATTAGCTACACCACGGAGGGGTTGCAGATGCAATTAAATAGAATGGTGTTAATTCGAAAAAGATTGTTAAAGATATGTTTGGAGCGCGGCGCTGTACGGGTGCAAAATATGGACGGTGGGCGCTGCGGAAAAGAAGGTTAGAAGCGTTCGAAATGTGGTGTTACAGGCGAATGATGAGGATACCGTCGATAGAGTAGGTAAGAAATGAAGAGGTATTAGAAAGAATAGGAGAACAGCGAACTCTATGGAAGTCAATAAAAAATATGAGAGAGAGGCTGGTAGGACACCTTCTCAGACGTGAAGGTCGAGGTAGACCTAGATTAGATTACTGTTCGTAAATTTTTAAGGATGTGGGATGTTCTATAGGGTTGTTCGGAAAGTCATTTCGTTTATTTTTGTGGATATGAAAGACAGTTTTCGTATAATAAACAAATACTTTATTAAATTATATATTGACCGTTCTGGTCCAACACCTTTTGCCATCTTTCTGGTAGTAGCATAATTCCACGCTCATAAAATTTTTGGTCTTTGCTGGCAAAAAACTGATCGAGGAGGTTTTTGACCTCCTCATTTGAGGTGAAGGTTTTACCGTCTAAAAAATTTTGGAGTGACCGGAACAAATAATAATCCGATGGTGCCAGGTCTGGAGAATATGGTGGGTGTAGCATTGTATCCCATTCAAGCTGTAAAAGCTTTTGGCGAGTGACCAAACTTGTGTGAGGTCTCGCGTTGTCTTGGTGAAACACTACACCTTTCCTGTTGATTAGTTCTGACCTTTTCTGTTGAAGTGCATCATTCAGTTTGTCCAGCTGATGACAGTAGACTTCCGAATTAATCGTTGTGTTATCCGGTAAAAGCTAAAAAAAAACGATTCCTTTAAAATCCCACCAAACAGACAGCATCACCTTTTTTTGGTGAATATCGGCTTTGGAAATGGTTTGAGCCGGTTCATCTTTTTTGCTCCATGACCTCTTGCGTTTGACGTTGTTGTATACAACCCATTTTTCGTCCCCAGTGATGATGCGCTTCAAAAACGGATCATTTTCGTGACGTTTGAGAAGCGAATCGCAGACGTCAATGCGGCGACACAGATTTCTCTCTGTGAGAACATGGGGAACCCATACATCGAGCTTCGAGGATAATCCCAGGCCTTTCAAGTGGTCATAAACTGTTGAATTTGATAAATTTAACCTCAATCCGATCTCACGTGTTGTTATTCGCCGGTTCACATCAACTAATGCCTTTATCGCGTCTTTATCAGCTTCAACCGGCCTTCCCGAACGTGGTGCATCTTCGACATCAAAATTGCCGGATCGAAATTTAGCGAACCAGTTCTGGCACTGGCGTACTGTCAACACACCTTCTCCATACACATCAGTCAATTTCTTTCTGGCTTGAACAGCATTTTTACCCTTTCTGTAGTAAAACAGTAAGATATGTCGAAAATGCTGCTTATCGCTCTCCATATTTAAAAGGGCACCAACCAAAAACTACTGCGTAGAATTAATTGGAATTTTTCACACACAAGCCTTGCTATATGAGCTCTCAAAGCATATAAAAATTATACGGCTTAAATGTGAAGTTGGGTGCAAAAGAATACAATTAAATCCTCTGTCGGGAAAAAACCAAATGACTTTCCGAACAACCCTATAGTTTTAGGGAAATGCGAAGATTAGCTCAGGATAGAAGGGAGTGGAGGTGCGTGTCCAACCAATATTAGGACTAAGGTCCTTATGATGATGATGATGAAATAAACAAACATATAACAGAATGCACAATAGGTTTTATTTCCATTAGCAGCTACTAATGCAGCAGGGCGGGGAATTCCACTGATGTCAATTCTAGCACAATGCCCAAGAGTTAGACGGAAGGCTTCATCAGGATCAATTTAGGAATGGTGAGAGTGGGTGGGTGGTGGATAGGAAGATATGATGATGAAATGGATGATATGGAGACAGCAGGAGAAACAAAAGATTGGTCTTCAGTGGAATATTACTGCCCGAGCATTTGCCTAACTTGTTAAATAATTACAACGATATTATTCCTTAACGTTTTCACAAGGATTCTATTACATCATTGTATACTTTTTAAAGCGAAATATAGTCGCAAAACTGAAGCATTACTGATAAATTTTTTTCGGCGCTATAAGTCAAGGGGTTAAAATAAAGTTGCTTTTATTATTATTTTTCTATTTAATTCATATTTACAAACGTTGAAATGTTATTTACAGATGGCGATATTTTGCCTGTATTTCGATATTAAATTTACTCTCTTCGAGCGTCACCCTTGGTGTAGGAATATTCGTAAAGTATTTAATTTTTAATTTTATTTGTTATCATTTCTTCCTACTATTTATTCAAAATAAATTAATTGATGGTAATGTATACAATTCCGTAGTGTAGAATGCTTTGTTGAAAGGGAAGAGTAGCTGATTAAATTTGTTGGGACATGTATTTTTACAGTAGATGTTGTAAAAACACTGATCAAATGAATAAATTACCTTAAATGAATAGCAAACATTTACTTTTATTAGCATAGGAATAAATTTTCATTGGTAAGAAAGATATTGCTCTGCTCGAGGATCATACATTGAAACAGGTCAAAGGCCTTCAGCTTAAATTGACTGAATTTTTTAGAATGTATTAAAAATGATTGTTGTTAAAATAACTTTGGGATAGATTAAATAATCGTAAAGCTTACTATACATAACTATTATGCAGGATGTTTCAAAAATATATAGCAGGCTTGTAGGAGGTGATAAGCCAGTACAAAGCAAGAAAATTCACCGTTTCCGAGACAAAAGTATTTGCAAAGGCCAGTTCAGACCTGGTTGGATCACGCAACGCAACGCCACATTCAATCAGCATCCGCGTCGTATGTCTTTTGTATTTTTGTGATTATACATTGTTTATTTGTTACATTATATTAAGTGTGATTGAAGATATATGTATGTTACAGCCAGCCTAGAATAGTTCTCTGCTATTTTAACGTAGGTAGTCAGTCGAAGTCATTGACAGTAGGTCAGTGTGCTAGTGTCATGGGCCAGTGTAGAATAGTATTTCGATGAACAGTTTCCTAGACGTCCTGCAGAAAACTAATGATTTGCACTACCGTATGGTGATCGGTGTGAGTGAAATGAGCCAAATACCGGACGTTTTTGAGCAACTCATAAATGATTTCGGTAGACTCCTCGACTCCTTTAGTATGAGGTTTAAATTTCGAACGATATCTCCATCGTGGTTTGGAATTTTATGTTAAAATTAATAAAATTACAATTACCTATCTAGAAGATATTAATTTATCTATTAATGCTCAACAATGATTTTTTTCGTATTTTGTATTTTTAATGCCACGTCGAGGTCTACTTTAAATAGTACTGCATACTATCACCGATGAACAAACTAACTATTCAATTAATTTTTATCGTAATGGGCATCTAAACATTATTATTATATATCTCACTATAACAAAAATCAGTGCGCTCCGAGATTACAGTTAACCTTATAATAAATGCTCAAATTTGAAGTGATACTTTAAACTGCAAAACGGATGAAATTGCTATAATAAAAAGAAACACGCCAATTAATTACAGTAAATGTTCAAAGCTTTAAAAGGACACTTCAACTATAAAACGAACAGTTCTCCTTTAAATTAGATACGGTAAGATACAGTGTCAGTAAGTTTACGCGAAGCTAAACTAAAATGTTAGTGGCCTTAACGTGAATGTTCCAAGTAAATTCTAAGGTAGTTTACGCACATTGGAGTTAACAGTAGGACGTAAAAGTCTTAATAAGTTTACATTTAAGAGTACTGTTGAGACTTTAGTTTACTGGCTTCCCGATAGGCGCCGATGCTGTCTCGACTTAAAATAGTGATGTAAATTCAACACAGCTCTGTTTGCTTGCAATACATATGATTATAAATAATATTATAATCATTTAGTTTTATTCATATTTGTAATAAGATACATGTACTTGTTAGATGCTAGAACTTGTTAAAATTAACATACGTTACTCTTTAAGGTCTAGAACTAATAAAGTGCTTACACACGACGTGATTCCTAACCTCAAATTTATTGATAAAGGACTTAACATAACTTTCAAAATTTAATCAATGCACATTTACGCGGACACAGTTCAATTGTATAAACGTCAAGGCTTTTAACATTTACATTACTGCGTAAAGCCAACGGCCCCGCGTTCCATTCCCGGTAAGGGTGTGACAACAGCAACAAATTTTTCCCTCATTAACTTGAGGTAGTTTGTAGTGGGATTGAAAATTAAAAATTAAATTAATTATTAAACTCTTTAAAAAAGTACCAGTTGTATAATTTTCGTAATATTTTACTATTCCCTCTAAAATTAATTAAATTAAAAAAACTAAAATTTTGTTGATATCGAATTAAACAATAAATCTATTATTATTATATAATCTACAACTGAAAAATTGTAGCACATAATGTGCTAATATTAGACACCATGCGGTACGTGTTCATACTAATTAGAATTTGAATGAACCATAAAAACGGAAAATGTTGAGCTTAGACTACACTCTGTCTACACTTTCCTTTAATAAAAACTTTTTTCATTTTTTTTTTATTCTTTGACGTATTGTTATACTTACCTGTGACACTAATTCGGTAAACTTTGCTGATGGTAAGCGGTAAACTTTATGTTCTAACATTGTAGGGAAAGTAAAAAAGTTAGGTACCCGCTTGTTGTTTGTTTCTTTTATTATGAGACAAGGCGAGTGTTCAGCTCAGGTAATGTTGTTCATTAAGGGGAAAAAATAAAATTCAGAACTAACTTTTTGCCAAGTATTCTTGAGACCAAAAGATAATTACAACTTTGTTCGTTAGTTGCGAATTTAATTTAATTTAACGAAAAGTTTAATGGGGATTACTTTTTAATTAATATTACTCTAACTTCTTCACCGTCATAATTAGAGAATTATTCATTAATTAGAGCAAACCTTCACGTTGAGTAAAATCATTAATTGAAAATCGTCGGGAATTTATTAGTTTCTAAAGTAAAATCTCTACAGGCGCTAATATTAACGTTTACCTATAAAAGGTAAATATAGTACGTAATATAGAGTGTGTTTCGGCCATACTGGCCACTGCTGATGATATTATGAATCGACGCCATACTGTACTAGTATGCCACCATATTGTATTGGTGAGACAAGTGTGACGTATCAGATTTTTAGGAGTTTTTTTTTGTAAGAAACTTTTGGACAAAATTATTGTAAACGATCACAAACATTGCTCTCAATATGGCGTCAATTTGATGTCAACACATTGGTCAGTATATTTCGGAACGAAGCAACAGTATAGCCTCGATTCATGACGTCATCAGCACTGGCCAGTATGCTGGGTTATATAGGGTTGTTCGGAAAGTCATTTCGTTTTTTGTTGTGGAAATGAAAGACAGTTTTCGTATAATAAACAAATACTTTATTAAATTATATATTGACCGTTCTGGTCCAACACCTTTTGCCATCTTTCTGGTAGTAGCATAATTCCACGCTCATAAAATTTTTGGTCTTTGCTGGCAAAAAACTAATCGAGGAGGTTTTTGACCTCCTCATTTGAGGTGAAGATTTTACCGTCTAAGAAATTTTGAAGTGACCGGAACAAATAATAATCCGATGGTGCCAGGTCTGTAGAATATGGCGGGTGTAGCATTGTATCCCATTCAACCTGTAAAAGCTTTTGGCGAGTGACCAAACTTGTGTGAGGTCTCGCGTTGTCTTGGTGAAACACTACACCTTTCCTGTTGATTAGTTCTGACCTTTTCTGTTGAAGTGCATCATTCAGTTTGTCCAGCTGATGACAGTAGACTTCCGAATTAATCGTTGTGTTATCCGGTAAAAGCTCAAAAAAAACGATTCCTTTAAAATCCCACCAAACAGACAGCATCACCTTTTTTTGGTGAATATCGGCTTTGGAAATGGTTTGAGCCGGTAATCCCAGGCCTTTCAAGTGGTCATAAACTGTTGAATTTGATAAATTTAACCTCAATCCGATCTCACGTGTTGTTATTCGCCGGTTCACATCAACTAATGCCTTTATCGCGTCTTTATCAGCTTCAACCGGCCTTCCCGAACGTGGTGCATCTTCGACATCAAAATTGCCGGATCGAAATTTAGCGAACCAGTTCTGGCACTGGCGTACTGTCAACACACCTTCTCCATACACATCAGTCAATTTCTTTCTGGCTTGAACAGCATTTTTACCCTTTCTGTAGTAAAGCAGTAAGATATGTCCAAAATGCTGCTTATCGCTCTCCATATTTAAAAGAGCACCAACCAAAAACTACTGCGTAGAATTAATTGGAATTTTTCACACACAAGCCTTGCTATATGAGCTCTCAAAGCATATAAAAATTATA
Source organism: Agrilus planipennis (assembly GCF_000699045.2). Lineage (NCBI taxonomy): Eukaryota > Metazoa > Arthropoda > Insecta > Coleoptera > Buprestidae > Agrilus > Agrilus planipennis. Next base: position 166,720 of record NW_020442435.1, read on the forward strand.
CGGCTTAAATGTGAAGTTGAGTGCAAAAGAATACAATTAAATCGTCTGTCGGGAAAAAACGAAGACTTTGACAAATCTCTACAACTTCATCACACTTGCAGTATCGTTTTTAACAATTTTAGGTTATAAAACAATTTTTCCCTCATGGAAAAGACCAAACGCCACATGTGATTAGTCCACTAGCCTCCCAAATTTGTAAAGCCTCACCTTGATCTTGTCCAATCATAGCTTGATTTTAAGATAACATAACGATTGCAGTGCCTCGTTATTTTTCCAAGTATTTGATAACAGTATCGTACAAGAGCATTCGTTTTCCTGTACTTGAATCTCTATGGCTTTACATACCCGCAGCGAACCGTAGTATTACTACTATCAAAATAAAATCAAGTTAAGAACCTACAAATTGTGTACGTAATGTAATACACATTTTGATTGATCAACATTATATTGTTACTGTTTTATTTTCTTCATTATTCTCAATGAGCAGTGATTAAATACTTGCTTTTAGGCAAGATATAGAAAATTTTCTAGTAAGGTGCGTAACAATGAATGAGTCCTTGATCCATCATTACGATATAGAGACCAAAGTACAGAGTAAGGAATGGACCCATCGGGGTTCACCACCGCCGAGAATGCAATCATCAACAGTGAAGATACTGTTATCAGTATTCAAGGATTATGATGTTGTAATATTGATAGATTTCCTGCAGAAAGGGGTCACAATTACAGGTGCTTCTGTCAATTTAATTACGCCGGTTGATAAAAGAAAAACGTCGGAGAAGTCACGAGTAGGTGTTCTCCTGCATCAGGATAATGCACCTAATCCAGCAGTCTACAATTGCCCCGAGTTAGTTGAGCATTGGCCACGTTTAAGAGATTTGGCTCGCAGCGATAACCGACTGTTTCCAAAAACCTTATTCGTCAGATAAAGTGGTGATAATGTAAGGTAAATCAGTGATTTTCAGAAGCTGAAGAATCTTTATAATCGAGAGGCGTTGGAAATGCTAAAATATCGATGGTAAAAAGGTGTTGACCTTAATGGACACTATGTTGAAAAAATAAATGTAAATTATGGGTAAAATTATGGTAAATAGGTTAGCGGTGGAGCAACGGGATCAGCCCTTGTGTATTGCTTATAACCACATAGGATAATAAAATAGAGTATAGTAGGCAAGTTCCATCCGGCCTTGTACGAGGTGGTGAGACGTGATATGAAAAATAATGAAACCCCCTGTTCCTTTTCCCTTTTCTGCCAATATTTAGTGGTGCTTCTGACTTAAGAAACACACATCCAATGAGAATTTTACTCTATTCTATTACCTCACCTAGAAACGAAAGAAACATCACTTCTTATATTTCAACCATTATTTTAGGCCGGCGACCTACTTGCAACTTAGCCGTGTTTGTCGCCGCCGCTAATTTGACGCAGTTTATGCGTCATACTAGCGACAGGTTGGTCGCAGCAAGTATTTACAATTCACTCGTAAAAACTATGTCATGTCTGCAGAACATATTTCCTCACTTCTTCGTATGTAGTACGAAAACTCACTATATTTCGACATATGGTATTTTGTCTATGAACTAAACAATTTTCCCCTTATTATTTCCGCCATTTCACTGCGTACCTTACACAAACAATTTTGATTGCACTTAACATTTTAGGAATAATATGTACCGTACCGATTCAATTCATCGGTGAATTAATGACATAATCTCAAATTAAGATAACTCCAAAGTGGAAAAATTGTTGCTGCTATGGGTCAATAATCACCACACTGATATATTTTTCTTTTCTGTTTTTTTTTCAGGCAAAATGATAAGGGTTGAGGGGTTGCTTCTTTAAGCGATGCATTGACCACAATTAATCCTACAGAATCCCCTAATGATATTGGAATGTTCGTGGGTTTAACAAAATTAACTACTAAGACTGATAACGACAAAAACTACTTATTTACACTAATTAATATAACACCATTCACTGTTCTATTTATTTCACTTCTATCACTGTCAATTTATTTCTGGATTCATTTCTGTAAAGGTCAATTTATTTCTCCTCCTCTCGGAGATCGTCCCTTCCTTTAAATACTCTTTTGTTTACTTTCTAGAACCTTCTGGAAACATCCGGATAGTTTATTTTTTCGTTTGAACTGTTTAACTGCTTTCCCAGAACGCAGGTACGACACACACGTATACAAATACGGCGCACATGAAGAAAGGCGCCCGCGACTAGTCGGCGAATCGATAAGCCGTTTACGTACACGTGTGCGCGATCGTACACAAACACACTCGTGCTCGTTATAATATGGCCCAAAAATCACCATATTAGGAGATTCAACTTTTCTGGTATTGACCTTTTTCGGGCAAAACGGTAAGGGTTGGGGGGTTGCTTCTTTAAGCGATGTACTGACCACAATTCGGCCTACAGAATCCCCAATCATATTGACCAATAATCACCATATTAGGAGATTCAACTTTTCTGGTATTGACCTTTTTCGGGCAAAACGGTAAGGGTTGGGGGGTTGCTTCTTTAAGCGGTACACTGACCACATTTAGGGTTACAGATCTCCCAGTAATATGGACCAATAATCTCTACATTAGGAGATTTGGTGCAGACGCGAGTGTCATCAATTTCTTGCAGTTGAAGCGAAGCTTGAGCGGTGACGCGGCGTGACCAAGTCGCAAGTTAGTATGTCGCCAACCACAGACATATTATTTCTCTAGTTATGTCATGGTTCATTGAGTTGTTTATAGATCCATGAAGGTTTGAATAAATTAACTGATACCTTAGACATTTGTTGAATTAATTTCCCAATTCGTTCTAGAAAAGAATAGAAAAAACAACTTTTTTACTAGATGTAGTACATTAAGCATGGAATTTATCACATAACCATTTTGTTTCGTCTCGTAAGATATACAAATATTGACAAACCTCTTAATCAATTGGTATTCACTCTCTTAAAAATTGATTTCATGTCATATCCGAAAGTGTTTATTCAGTTTTCTTTTAGGGGGCAGCTAATTGACTCGTGAAATTGACTTTTAATTAGCATCATGTCGATCGAAACAAAGTTGTGGTCATTAATCTTGATCAAACAGGCTATCGCAGGAAACTGAAAGTTTATCTTCGACGTTTAGCGACAAACCAATTATCCTTTTAGATGATGTAATAACCTCAGTTGAGAAAGATCATACAGATATACATAAATCCATAGTAGTAACAACAACTCACACTTATTTTTTTTATACTATAGTTGGGGCGTTCAAAATTGGCATAGTTCTCAATAAAACTTTTGTATGTACCTTCTTCTATCAATTTACTAACTGGATAGTCCATTAAAATCTGTCATTTCGGGGGCAAGTTTCCGAAATAATTAAGGATGTGGGTTGTTCTAGTTTTAGCGAAATGTGAAGATTAGGTCATGATAGGACGTGTCCAACGAGTTTTAGGATTGAGAACCTTATGATAGTATACATATTCTTATACCTGTACGAACAAAAAGTTATACATTAGCAATTTTTTATGTATATTTTTTTTCTACAACTTTTACCTAAACTTTTTTCGTATCTTTTTTGATTTTCAAAAAAAAGGCAAAAAAATATTTTGGGGATGTTTTTATTTTTTTTCATCACCCCTTAATTTTGGGGGTTAATTTTTATATCATTTTTTTCGTGACACAAACATGCATATTGTATCAAAAATGTACTTTCGAAGACTTGTACTAGAAATGACAGATTTTAGTGGAGTAAGAGTAGAGCAGTTGCTAATAGAACTTCTACATTATTCACGGCAGAGAATAATGTAAACATAGAAAAAAGATGTCAGGTAGGCATTGCAGTTTATATATATAAATTGTTTATTTTCATATTTTTAAGGGAATTTCAAGTGAATTATGATTGTGTTCGTGCATCGGATACAATCTTGACTTTAAACTAAAAACTATTATACTTCATTTAGTTTATCTAACGATGTACCCCTTCCAATGTCTTGGATGCGCGCTGGCAAAATCGTAGGTAGGGAGAAAAAAGCTCATTATACTCTCGACTCTTGTTCATTAATCATACTTTTTCATACAATACCTGCCAAAAGTTTTGTTCAATCATGAATAGTAGTGCGAGTCGAAAACAAGCGTTAAAGCCTTTAATATATCTTCAAATATAAATAAACATCTCGTTTATATTTTCAGTAGTAATTCGTACCAATAACAGCACTTTGAGTAATGCAATTGTAGTGGATGAAATGGACAATTTTGCCGTGCAGTACTGTACGGATTATACGCTCCTCACCGGTTTGGACGAGATTCGTCTCCTTCCTTTTCTGGCCTAGTGCTGTTCTTTTCTACTTTGCACCAGTGAAACTGAAGGTCACATCACTTCAGAAAGTAAACGAAGTATAAAACACCCATTATAAAACCGTTTCAGACGTGCTTGTCAAAGGGTGTTTGATTTAACACTCACGAAATATTAAACTTTGTTTGTACAACACTAAACAATTGAGGACCTCTTGAATAAAACATTTCCTATCGATGGTACGAATATCTTCTACTTCGAAATGTGAATGTAAATCTGCTTGGTCCCTATTTCAAACAGCAACCCTTTCGGGTTGCCTTTCATGAATATTCAGGTTACTACCCACCGTTACCCTTTTCGAAAATTTCCGATCTAATTGGATAATAATAACAACTTAAAGCCTGCGTAATAATTGATAATTCCTAAGATTTCACGCAATTATAAAGTGGCTCTGATGTGAAAATTTCGACAAATACTGCTAATTATCAACTTGCTAACTTCCTTCAGCAAAGGATTCTCTATCCATTCTGACGGAATAAATTAGTTTTGTAAAGTCAGTTGGTTAACTTGCTCTCATAACTACATCCTTGTAAACGATTTAGTACAACTACTTAGCCAACTCTAATTTCGGAAACATCAGCTGCAAAGTTTGCACGAACAACAACGTAATGTACGATAAAACGTTAATCTCAGAAATTAATTTACGTGGTTCACTGTGCAAAGTTGTATTATTAAGAAATTTTGGTGTTAAATGGACCTGCAAGTTCACTTCACTATGCAGCATTGGTAGATAACAGATATCAGTTGCAGAGAGCGATCGATACAATAAATGGACGTTTCAAAGTCAAATAGGTAAGTTTTTGAATTAATTTTACCCACTACCTACAGTTAACCTCAAATTAATGAGGAAAATGAGTATCTCATTAATATTAAAACAAACTGCAATCTAAACAAAAAAAATATCCACATTCACAAAGGTTGCGATATCTAGAAGATGGTGATCTAAAATAGGTTTTGCAAAAAACATACGGGAAAATTTGCGAAAATCAAATTTTTCCTTTATAAAAGAAAAGTTTAGTTCATATAAAATAAGGTAAACATAAAAAATATGCGTAATAAAAAGGACAAACAGAAGGAGGTCCACCAATTGACAAACAATGAATTTGTACGCTTTTCCAAAAATTCATAACATAATCTGCTGTTTTTTGTAAATTGTACCTAACTAGGCAGTCCAAAGCGAAGGGGAAATCGACAACTACCAATCTTCGCCGCAAGCAGCTTAAAGTTCAATTTAACGTTTATCGATTACTTCTTTCGCATACTTTAAATAAACTTTCAGTCCTAAGACTGGTTAGACACGCACTTCCACTCCTTCCTATCCAGAGCCAATGTTCGCATTTCTCTAAAACTAGAACATTCCAAATCCTTAACTATTTAGGAACACTAATTTAATCTAGATCTACCTCTACTCTTTTTAACTCATGTTTTTGTCTCTGACTAGAACTTCATGACCCAGAAGCTGTCCTACCAACCTATCTCGCCTATTTTTTATTGATTTCCATAATACCTCTTCATTTCTAATCTTCTCTATCGACGGTATCCTCGTCATTCGTCGGTAATACCACATTTCAAACGTTTCTAACTTTTTCTTTTCCGCCGCGCCCACTGTCCATGCTTGGCACCCGTACAGCGACGAGCTCCAAACATACACCTTTAACAACCTTTTTCGATTTTCTAAATTAACCGTTCGCGAGCATAGAATTGACTTCTTTTTATTGAAGGCGACTCGGCCCTGCATTATCCTCTGCTTTATATCCTTACTACTTCTTCCGTCCTGACTTATTTGACTTCCTAGATACCTAAAATCAGCCATTTCTTTTAATTTTTCGTCTCCTATCTTTATATTCGCTCTTTCCCTACTTTTTCTTCTTTTGCATAGCAGTATTTTTGTCTTGCATGTATTTATTTTTATAGAGTACTGTTTTGTTATTACCGCTTTCATATTATTTAAAGCTATCTCCTCTATATCTATCCTTACAGTTGTAATGATGTTGACCGCGTCATCGATGTATAGATTAAAATGTAATAGTGACAATGTGCATCCTTGTTATAATTAATATTCTTCTTCATATTTACTTTTCTACGTTGCTGCTCCAGCTCTACGACAGCCTGTTGCTCTTTATACAAACTAAGTATCACTCTTCTATGTCTGTAACTCATCCCTACGTTTTTAAGTGTATATAACATCTTGTCCCATTTAGCATCGTCAAAACCTTTTTCTAAATCTACAAATCCTATGTACGCGCTGTAAAGCAACTCATAAAAAATATAACCCTGCTTGTATTGTATAGACACAAAGCTTTTGGCGGCACTGTACGAGAAAGTGTTTTTTTTTACAATATAGGTTGCAGTTTAGTTCAGATCTGGATCCTATGTGCGCTGATACTGCCACTGTCCTATCTGGCGATTATAACAACTTTTTAACTTCGACAATCATTCGATTAATTAATAAATAATTATACATTAAAGATTTTGACTGAAATTTCGATTAAAAATCATTTATTTCAATGAATTTATTCAGCTAAAAGTTTTAGATATTTAAGTAAATCCTGAGGTACCTACCTTTGATACCCCAATATATTACCTAACCTTTCCATTCATCGTCCCTCTTCCATCTTCTTACTTGTTGATATCGAATTAAACAATAAATCTATTATTATTATATAATCTACAACTGAAAAATTGTAGCACATAATGTGCTAATATTAGACACCATGCGGTACGTGTTCATACTAATTAGAATTTGAATGAACCATAAAAACGGAAAATGTTGAGCTTAGACTACACTCTGTCTACACTTTCCTTTAATAAAAACTTTTTTCATTTTTTTTTTATTCTTTGACGTATTGTTATACTTACCTGTGACACTAATTCGGTAAACTTTGCTGATGGTAAGCGGTAAACTTTATGTTCTAACATTGTAGGGAAAGTAAAAAAGTTAGGTACCCGCTTGTTGTTTGTTTCTTTTATTATGAGACAAGGCGAGTGTTCAGCTCAGGTAATGTTGTTCATTAAGGGGAAAAAATAAAATTCAGAACTAACTTTTTGCCAAGTATTCTTGAGACCAAAAGATAATTACAACTTTGTTCGTTAGTTGCGAATTTAATTTAATTTAACGAAAAGTTTAATGGGGATTACTTTTTAATTAATATTACTCTAACTTCTTCACCGTCATAATTAGAGAATTATTCATTAATTAGAGCAAACCTTCACGTTGAGTAAAATCATTAATTGAAAATCGTCGGGAATTTATTAGTTTCTAAAGTAAAATCTCTACAGGCGCTAATATTAACGTTTACCTATAAAAGGTAAATATAGTACGTAATATAGAGTGTGTTTCGGCCATACTGGCCACTGCTGATGATATTATGAATCGACGCCATACTGTACTAGTATGCCACCATATTGTATTGGTGAGACAAGTGTGACGTATCAGATTTTTAGGAGTTTTTTTTTGTAAGAAACTTTTGGACAAAATTATTGTAAACGATCACAAACATTGCTCTCAATATGGCGTCAATTTGATGTCAACACATTGGTCAGTATATTTCGGAACGAAGCAACAGTATAGCCTCGATTCATGACGTCATCAGCACTGGCCAGTATGCTGGGTTATATAGGGTTGTTCGGAAAGTCATTTCGTTTTTTGTTGTGGAAATGAAAGACAGTTTTCGTATAATAAACAAATACTTTATTAAATTATATATTGACCGTTCTGGTCCAACACCTTTTGCCATCTTTCTGGAAGTAGCATAATTCCACGCTCATAAAATTTTTGGTCTTTGCTGGCAAAAAACTGATCGAGGAGGT
>NW_020442435.1:179985-188790 GCF_000699045.2 Agrilus planipennis
GGACCTCTTGAATAAAACATTTCCTATCGATGGTACGAATATCTTCTACTTCGAAATGTGAATGTTAATCTGCCTGGTCCCTATTTCAAACAGCAACCCTTTCGGGTTGCCTTTCATGAATATTCAGGTTACTACCCACCGTTACCCTTTTCGAAAATTTCCGATCTAATTGGATAATAATAACAACTTAAAGCCTGCGTAATAATTGATAATTCCTAAGATTTCACGCAATTATAAAGTGGCTCTGATGTGAAAATTTCGACAAATATTGCTAATTATCAACTTGCTAACTTCCTTCAGCAAAGGATTCTCTATCCATTCTGACGGAATAAATTAGTTTTGTAAAGTCAGTTGGTTAACTTGCTCTCATAACTACATCCTTGTAAACGATTTAGTACAACTACTTAGCCAACTCTAATTTCGGAAACATCAGCTGCAAAGTTTGCACGAACAACAACGTAATGTACGATAAAACGTTAATCTCAGAAATTAATTTACGTGGTTCACTGTGCAAAGTTGTATTATTAAGAAATTTTGGTGTTAAATGGACCTGCAAGTTCACTTCACTATGCAGCATTGGTAGATAACAGATATCAGTTGCAGAGAGCGATCGATACAATAAATGGACGTTTCAAAGTCAAATAGGTAAGTTTTTGAATTAATTTTACCCACTACCTACAGTTAACCTCAAATTAATGAGGAAAATGAGTATCTCATTAATATTAAAACAAACTGCAATCTAAACAAAAAAAATATCCACATTCACAAAGGTTGCGATATCTAGAAGATGGTGATCTAAAATAGGTTTTGCAAAAAACATACGGGAAAATTTGCGAAAATCAAATTTTTCCTTTATAAAAGAAAAGTTTAGTTCATATAAAATAAGGTAAACATAAAAAATATGCGTAATAAAAAGGACAAACAGAAGGAGGTCCACCAATTGACAAACAATGAATTTGTACGCTTTTCCAAAAATTCATAACATAATCTGCTGTTTTTTGTAAATTGTACCTAACTAGGCAGTCCAAAGCGAAGGGGAAATCGACAACTACCAATCTTCGCCGCAAGCAGCTTAAAGTTCAATTTAACGTTTATCGATTACTTCTTTCGCATACTTTAAATAAACTTTCAGTCCTAAGACTGGTTAGACACGCACTTCCACTCCTTCCTATCCAGAGCCAATGTTCGCATTTCTCTAAAACTAGAACATTCCAAATCCTTAACTATTTAGGAACACTAATTTAATCTAGATCTACCTCTACTCTTTTTAACTCATGTTTTTGTCTCTGACTAGAACTTCATGACCCAGAAGCTGTCCTACCAACCTATCTCGCCTATTTTTTATTGATTTCCATAATACCTCTTCATTTCTAATCTTCTCTATCGACGGTATCCTCGTCATTCGTCGGTAATACCACATTTCAAACGTTTCTAACTTTTTCTTTTCCGCCGCGCCCACTGTCCATGCTTGGCACCCGTACAGCGACGAGCTCCAAACATACACCTTTAACAACCTTTTTCGATTTTCTAAATTAACCGTTCGCGAGCATAGAATTGACTTCTTTTTATTGAAGGCGACTCGGCCCTGCATTATCCTCTGCTTTATATCCTTACTACTTCTTCCGTCCTGACTTATTTGACTTCCTAGATACCTAAAATCAGCCATTTCTTTTAATTTTTCGTCTCCTATCTTTATATTCGCTCTTTCCCTACTTTTTCTTCTTTTGCATGGCAGTATTTTTGTCTTGCATGTATTTATTTTTATAGAGTACTGTTTTGTTATTACCGCTTTCATATTATTTAAAGCTATCTCCTCTATATCTATCCTTACAGTTCTAATGATGTTGACCGCGTCATCGATGTATAGATTAAAATGTAATAGTGACAATGTGCATCCTTGTTATAATTAATATTCTTCTTCATATTTACTTTTCTACGTTGCTGCTCCAGCTCTACGACAGCCTGTTGCTCTTTATACAAACTAAGTATCACTCTTCTATGTCTGTAACTCATCCCTACGTTTTTAAGTGTATATAACATCTTGTCCCATTTAGCATCGTCAAAACCTTTTTCTAAATCTACAAATCCTATGTACGCGCTGTAAAGCAACTCATAAAAAATATAACCCTGCTTGTATTGTATAGACACAAAGCTTTTGGCGGCACTGTACGAGAAAGTGTTTTTTTTTACAATATAGGTTGCAGTTTAGTTCAGATCTGGATCCTATGTGCGCTGATACTGCCACTGTCCTATCTGGCGATTATAACAACTTTTTAACTTCGACAATCATTCGATTAATTAATAAATAATTATACATTAAAGATTTTGACTGAAATTTCGATTAAAAATCATTTATTTCAATGAATTTATTCAGCTAAAAGTTTTAGAGATTTAAGTAAATCCAGAGGTACCTTTGATGCCCCAATATATTACCTAACCTTTCCATTCATCGTCCCTCTTCCATCTTCTTACATATTTTTATTTTTAATACCTACATTCTCATGGTTTCACGTGTTACTAACCTCGTTTCGTCAGCAAGCATGTCCACATTCAAAACGGAAGGAATTATTTCAAAATACTTAATGAGTCGTTCGTGTGAAAATGAATTGTGCATTATATCGTAGATTTTATTTATTTAGGTATAAAGAAACTTACACCCAATATACACTGCAGTTTTTACAAATTTAAGTTAGTTGCTAATAATGATTGCACAAATTACTGGCGTGTTGGTCAATGACGAATTTGTAATATTAATTTAAGTGTATCCAGGTAATATCGGGTTTCTCTCTTGACTCACCATTGAAGTCTCCGAAGAAAATACTCTAAATCACGACTTATTTCGGTAAATTGACACATAGTGAGGCATAAGAAATCCCTACTACTTGTAGTCATACCTACATATCACATACTAGTAGCACTTTTTGACAGTTTGTGATGTTTAAGGAGTTATCAGATGAAATTCCAGAAAGATATTGAAATCGTATGCATAATCTGGACAGTTATTTTAACGAATCAACTTTTGGAGGCACAAAACGGCAAAGAAAAATCACATCATACATCCATGTAAAAATACTTATAAACATAAATTCTTTCAAATGACTTTTCCGTTACCTTCTCATTCGAACATACAGCAAACCGAACAATTAGGTCCGGCTTTAGCATCGTATGGAATGATGTGGGTGCAGGAAAAAGGGTAGAAAAAGCTTTTCCCTGGTGGAGCAGGTACAATACAAACAAAATTCGCAGACTTTGAATATTATGCAAATATTATAGTTGGAAAATCAGGGCAGTATTAAGGTGGTGCAATTTAATTTATTAGGAAAACACTAACTAAATTTTACAACAGTTAATACTTCCCTGCTTTTTTAACTACTATATTTAAGGATGTAAAATATGGTGGTAAACCTGCAAGTGTTATACCAAATACAGCAGCTGAAAATCATAGGTAATCATAGCATTACGATTGGTATCACCGTTTATGAACTCAAAAAAAAACAGCAAACATCCGTAAAGTAAAATAAAATTATGTGATGTATGTGAAACTGCTACAGCTAAATTAAAATTCTCCCGAAGGATTATTTTCGGGCGAGATTTTATTTTTACCTGGGAAAAACCAAATGGTAACGGTGACGGGACGCGAGACACAGAGAAAAGACTTCAGGAAAGTAAAGCTCAACTGTGGCACTACCCAAAAAATCAAAGGAGTGAAACTGACCCTAAAAAACAACGATTTTATCGGGAAAAAGAATAATTTGGGCATCGCACCTCAGTAAGCAGTGAAAAGTAGTTTGAATCGGGAGAAAGTCTTCTATGTAAAAAAACGAAGAAATGCCGAATTTCCTAATTTAGAAAAATGCTTGTTTATATGGGAAATACAACAAATGGCGCTGTAAACGCCATCTGTAGTACAGTGCTACATTTTAGGATTACGTATGCTTCAGCAAGGTCCATTTAAGGATATCTACTTGCTGAAACGAATCCCGTCGTAGCTCACCTCAACGTGGTAGGCACGTTACCATAATCGAATAAAATAATTCGAAGTGGTCTGTATTCTGTCCATTTAAATGGACCTTGCTGAAGCATACGTAATCCTAAAATGTAGCACTGTACTACAGATGGCGTTTACAGCGCAATTTGTGGTATTTTCTAAAACGCGCTGTTAAGACAGCAGGTAAAAATTGGTCTGTGTTCTGTCGGGCTGCCTGCGACGCGCTGATGAGATCCAAAAAGATCGAAATCGCGATCCGCGTCTGGCAGTTTCGACAGAATACAGACCACTTGGAATTATTTTACTTGTTTACATGGTTTAGACAGTGTATAAATATGTACAAAGTGTTAGTGGATCTATACTAAAGGAAAATTCTGTTAAGTCACTGGAAATCCATAATTTTAAAGCTTAAACTTAAACCCTTAGTAAGTAAAAATCTCAATATCTCAAATTATTTTACGTTTCCCTTGGTTATCTTATCTTATCGAGGTTCTATTGTCATATATAGGATAATAAATTATGGTGGGAAACTAATATCCTAATCCCCTCATTTTATAGAATGAACTCAAAAATTTGTTTTTGTTTCTCAAAAATGGAACATTTCAGCACCTCCCCAATATGTAAAGCATATCCTATCCTGTCTCCTCCCTCCAGAATACTAATCGTATATTAAAAATAGTCAAATTCTATGGAAAAATCTCAAAATTCAGTTCTCCTTCTATCAGGGATTAGTTTCTCTTATCACATTCTCCTCCACCTTCCGTGCCCACGATGTTAAAACCAAACCAGCAGTTCATGTTGACAAATATCAGTTCGGGGACGTTGACTCTGCAATCTATTTTTGCGGCCCTAATAAATTTTATAGTGTATCAGCTACATGAGTTCTTGACGTCTGGACGATTGTCCGCAAGTAGCCGCAGCATCCAACATAACAGTAGTAAATAACGGTAACTACAATGGTAATAATAATAATAATAATAAGTAGGTACCTAATAATAGTAGTAATGTAGCATCGCTTAGACGTGACGAAACAAACGAAGCGGCTGCTGCGTCATCTCGACGACGCTAGAAAGCGATGTGTGAAGAGGGAGCGAATTAAAACGGCGTAACCTTTAAATTTCAAACTTCTCTCAACACCGAGAGTGGCACGAGTGAGTGCCGCTCAGTCCTCTCCTGTGTTGTATTGCATTCACTTTTAAAGGCGACCAAGGACGTTCCCCGTAATGAGAACTAATCCATTACGAAACAATAACTGTTGAAGTATGCGACGGTGACTGAGAACCCGTTGAACGAAAGGGCAGTGGTTAACTGCGATCTTTAATCGTTTACTCCTACAGTGGCTTTTTTAAATTCGAAATGTATAAAAAAGAATGTTATTAAAAAAATGTTAATTTATTGATAAAATAAAATGATGACATTTTGGCTCTATTTTTATGATGTCGTTGAATGAAATACTCTTCAAAAATATTATCTGATGGTTCTGATCAATTTATAGACATTAAATAGAAGATGACCTTAAAATAACAAAAACGTTCGGGTTACAAAGACCTAAAATGTTTGAGTTATGTATATAGGCAGGTATTTTAGTGTAAAGTAAGGTTAACTGCTACCATCGAGCAATTTAGTTTAGAGGAGCTCGACTGTTATCAAAGTACAAATTTAAAAAGAAAACGCTACTGGTGGAAGTTCCTTGTATAGCTCACAAAGAAGAATAAACGAATCTGAATAAACTTGTATTAAACACCCTTGCAACATACATATAGGCATTAGATTCGCCCTTATCTTTATCTATTCTATAATGAAATGGATTCTAAGCAAGAATTATAATAAAACGTTTGTATTTTTGACTTTAAAGTTTAATCTACTTTTTGGTTATTAAAATACCCAATACGTAATTTGTTACCTATTACAACTTCATTTTAATGAAGAAGAAATCAAATCACCGAAAATAAATTTTATTGTTATTCCCTGCGTTGCGTCTTCTGTACAATGTAGTCTGATCAATGCTGACTGAAGTTAGCAACACGAAGTAGATATTGAACTCATCACTCCGAAAACCGAAAAGATGATATTTAACTACAGAATTGGGAATGTACCTAAATAATAATTGCGATGGGTACTCATATAATAAAACAGCATACAGGAAATACACAACTGATTTTTGTTTTAGTAGATCTATGACACCTTACAAATTTCATTTCCCTCCTTTTATATAAAATAGGTACTGAAAAAGCGTACAGAAACGTTTTTGTAATAATTATTCATATATTTTCGTAAGTATCTAGTTATTTCGAAATCATAATTTGAGTAACAAAAATTTAGCGTTCAACCTTCAATTGTTTGTTACGTAATAACAATAGTAACAGATGCGCGTATGACTCACGTCAAGTGTCCGTCTGGTTGGTATTAAATCGCGGAAGCGTGGGATTTACCGTTGCCCATCACCAACGCCTTCTACTCCGCTTCTAAATTGATCGCGGACAACAAAGGTGTTTATATCTTACACGCACTACCCATAATAAAACGATCGCAGTAGCCTGCGTTCAACCAGCAACAAAAAAAAAGAGCAAAACTCGAGCAGATACCGACTACGATACTCACAGTTTATTTAAATAACGCACAGCTACTCTATAAGTAGGCCATCCATAATTCATAAGGGCCTCCCGTACGTAGTAAAGGAAAACAAGAGAAAAGCGGCTTTCTGCTCCAATCAACGCTTTTGCAACAACGTCACCAGTCAAATGCCATTTTTCTGAGACATTTGTATTTATAACTAAGGAAAAAAATGTAAATCTGTGAATTCTGAAGAAGTCTTTTAAAAATGTGTGGCTTATGAGACATCTACATAATTGAATTGATGCTGTTCTTATTCGGGTCTAAAAGCCGTCGTGTGTTGAAGTTCTTTTCTAACGTTTCGCTAGCACGAGTGGCGAACTTCTTCAGAGGTCTTTCCATCTGCGATGCTGGAGCGGGTTATCACCTGATTGAGTGCGTCGTTGCGAGTCGTATTTCTTTACCAGGACCGAAATTGATTTTTTTCTGAGAAATTTCTATTTATAACTAAGGAAAAATGTAAATCTCTGAATTGAATTGATTCTGTTCTTATTCAGGTCCAAAGACTGTCGTGTGTTGAAGTTGTTTTGTAACGTTTCGCTAGCACGAGTGGAGAGCTTCTTCAGAGGTCTTTCCATCTCCGATGCTGGATGCGGATTATCGCCTGATTGAGTGCGTCGTTGCGGGTCGTATTTCTTTACGTTCGTTGAGGATTCAAGCGAAAACATCTAAAGATGAATGCAAAGGGAAAATTTAGCAGAGTAAATAAATATGTGAACGACTTTAACGAAGCACGTTAGCAAATCCCTTGAAACGCATGTCCGTATATGTATAGAAACTGGAATCCGAAATGTAGTAACTAATAACTAAGTGGGCAGGAGAGATTCCCATAAAAAGTTGTTACAGTATAGTTACAACAGGTGTTTCTGTCGGAAGTGAAACAGCCCCCGCAAATTAGAAGTTTTTACTCATTCAGCCAAAGCGTTAAAATTCGCAAGATTGTTTTATACATGGAAATCCTCTATGCATTAAAAGAAATTGAGATATATGTACTTTTAAAAACTTCCAACAAATCAAAAAGGAGTGCTTAAAGTTTTAGTAAGAGTTTCACGAAGGCTAGATTTCTCAAATTTGATAAGAAAAAGGGAGACACGTCTACAATACACATAACAAGACGATTTTATTACTAAAAGGTAAGCAGTGTCTCTGATAAAATCACTAAAACGATCGGGGCACTTGTCATATTGTGGCACCCGCTTTCAGATGCTCTGTTCATAGAAGGTTGCCCGCCTCAGTGAGATTAGGTACGTCTTGATAGCATTCTGAAGTTGTTACAGTTTACCATAATGAGAGGGAATAGTTTTTGAAATCTGTTATTAGGGTACATACACATAACTGATGAACAAACGTCAGCAATAAGCATCAAGGGCGGGAAAATATCTCCGTGCTTTCAGATATATCAAAACATAAAGGAAGTGTGTCTGAACTTGTTGGTATTTGTAGTAAGCGTCGATTTTTCCGACTTCTAGAACGCCGATATGTGATTAGCAGTGCAGTTATGTTACCTTCTTTGAGTCACAAGAATAATGACAGCTTTCTATCTGTCTCCGTACCCTTATATTGGAGATAAGATTTAGGTCCTCTCTGACATTCCAGAAACCAAAGAATAATCGAAGCAGGGGAATCGTCCACCTTTGTCAAACAAGATGAAAACGGTTAAACCACTCCGAGCAAGCGAAAAACCTTTTAGGGTCAAAAAGTGTGGGTGGACTTTTAGAAGGAGAGGATAATAACAAACGAAGCTTGTTGTGAAATTTTGTGTCGCAATAAGGCACTTCTTACCTTTTTAATTTTGTTATGTATCTACCTACACCTGTTTCTTTTTCTAGGTCATCGAAGGCTTAAAAACTAGCTCTGCACTTTTGAAGCAAGTGCTGATTTGTTCATTTTAAACTCTTTGGAGGATGTTTGGAGCACTTTCTTGAAAATTCTTCAACGATAAGCTTCAAATTCTTAGGACACTTTTACACAGGCGATAACGACACGATTTACAGCATGCAGTAAATCGCAACGACACAAAAGTACGAGGGTGGATTGATAAGTTTCCGGCCTGACCAAGAAAAACAAGGTTTTTAAAAATTTTTTTTTTTTATTTCTCAACATAATCTCCTCCAAGGCTGATACATTTCTCATAGCGGTGTTCCAGTCTATTAATGCCATCTCTATAGACTGATTCGTCAAGCTCCTCAAAATAACCATTTACA
>NW_020442435.1:190075-197514 GCF_000699045.2 Agrilus planipennis
GGTATTGGAAAGAATAGGAGAACAGAGGACTCTATGGAAGTCAATAAAAAATAGGCGAGATAGGTTGGTAGGACACCTTCTCAGGCATGAAGGTCTAGTCAGAGACAAATTAGAGGCAGAAACGGAAGCTAGAATGGGTAGGGGTAGACCTAGATTAGATTACTTTCGCAAATAGTTAAGGATGTGGGTTGTTCTAGTTTTAAGGAAATGGGAAGATTAGTTCAGGATACGAAATAGTGGAGGTACGTATCCAACCAATTTAAGATCTGACGCCCTTATGATGATGATAAGGTCTTCAACTCGCAATGTCCAAACGGCCCCTTATGCTTGCTGAGCGTATTTTGGTCTTATTTAAAAAGAATTTCTAGAATGTTACAAGCCCGCCAGGCTCACAGACACGCAGTGCAACTTTACATGTTAATCTTTAGTCCTCTTAGCGCCGTTTTTGCTGCTCTTGGCTTGGTATAATTGATTTAGTATACATCTCCGTAACTTAATTTTTCAGCATCAGCCCTTAATTAGATTCCTTACATTTGCCTATTGTTTTATTTATTGGCACAGTGCACAATTTCATTGCTACCTATAAAAAAATTCTCACGTTTATTTCAATTGTAGTAAGCGTATTAACTATTCTGATTCACAAAGGAACATCAGTTCCGAAAATACTGTAAGATGTAGGTACAAACAGACGTGCATATTACAGTATAAAACGCGAACGTGAGACTTTTCCGGTTTTGACATCATGCAATAGTAAATGTCAATTAAAGACAAAGGTCGTTCGTTTGTTATAAACCGCAAAACGTTTATTCACATTACTTTGTTGACATACGTGCCTGGCTAAATATAGAATTACAATTATTATGTCATAATGTATGACTATAAAATTGTGTATAAAAGTGTGCACATATTGTTTACTCCAACAACATTATGGTATTGCAGATATCTAAATGCAAACTTCTTATTTATAAGCATAAAGATGGTAGGTATGCACCTGGGGATGTCCTAGGATAGTTAACGACGAAATAAAATATTTTAAAAGGGTAGAACAGGTCAGCATAGTTAAGGGAACCAAAACCACAGATGTCATTACAAAAACAATCTCAATTGGTGGAACTTTGATTAGATTACTGTTCGCAAATAGTTAAGGATGTGGGTTGTTCTAGTTCTAGTTTCAGGGAAATGCGAAGATTAGCTCAGGACAGGAAAGAGTGGAGGTGCGTGTCAAACCAGTCTTAGGACTGACGACCTGATGATAATGATGAGTCAAATGGTAAATTCCAAGTGAGCAAAATAAAAAGTCAATCAAAAGAGCTGAGGCTCAAAATCACAGTTAAAGTAAGAAGTTACATTCGGCGTTAATGCAACCCTCATACTGAATGTCACAAACAGAAATAGCGGTGTAAGAAATGAAAAGCTAAGTAAAAAATGTTTGCCTATAAATCATTGGGAATCCAATTTTATGTGTTCTTATGCTGTTGATTCACTATATTGCTTATGAAAATTACAGCCGGAACAGTTGGTGTGCGCCAAATTATTAGTTTGAAGAAGAGCTAAACCTAAATGATTTTCATTAACACAGAATAAACATCATCCAATGCACATTTGTAGGTCTTACAATCTAAAAGGCCCCGTCTCGTTGGTCCACTAGTACATTCTTTATGAATTATAGACAAGTTTAGAAGTGTAGAAACATGAGGGATACTTTACATGGTACGGGCACACATGTGCGTGAACGGCTTATCGATTCGTCGACTAGCCGCGGGCGCCTTTCTTCATGTACGCCGTGTTTGTAAATGTGTGTGTCGTACCTGCGTTCTGGGAAAACAGTTAAACAGTTCAAAAAAAAAATAAACGATCCGGATATTTCTAGAGGGTTCCAGAAAGTTAACAAAAGAGTATTTAAAGGAAGAGACGATCGCCCAGAGGATAAGAAATAAATTGACCGTTGCAGAAGTGAATCGAGAAATAAATTGACAGTGATAGCAGTGAAATAAATAGCACAGTGAATAGTGATATATCAACAGTAATGTAAATAAATAGAATAATTCATAACCTAAGTTTAGTAATAATTTAATAGTGTTTTTAATAAATAATTAGTATAAATGAATAGTTTTTGCTTTATCAGTCTTAGAAGTTAATTTTGTTAAACCCACGAACATTACAGTATTACTATTCCTACTAATGAATGATTGGTATTTTGTACTTGGTACGTCAATTATTAAATTGTTAATTAATATTTCCACGTCAATAACTCAAATGGCCAACTATCTGCCAAATCTAAATTAAATTAGATAATAGGTACACATTTAAAGATAATCTTTTACGTTACGAAGTTCGAGATTATACACGACAGATATTGTTGAATGTGCGTTATTTATCATGTTTAAAATTTGATTAGACAGGTGTCACCTGCCCAACATCGGATAAACAGAGAGAAGACCGTTTTCTCTTGGATTACCTTCGGGCGGTTAGGAGCGCTAAATAATGCCAATCACTTTCGTTAAAGTTTCACTTGCAGTCAGTCAGTCAACTAACCCACAAGAAAGTAAACGCAGAACATACGATTGTCACACGCATTTGTAGATCTGTATTATTTTATGGTGTAGTTAAAATAGAATTTATTATTCAAAATATTAACAATTTCAATCTTTCAAAACGTCATTGGCGTACAATTGCGCGGTTTTGTTAGAGGTAATTGAAAATCTCATGGGTCATGAAAGACGCGAGGGGCAGACCTTATTGCATTTATATTGTACATTTTCAACACATTAAGTTATCCATGTGCTTTGCTGTACGACCAGAGATCCAAATAAACTGTAAACAGCGACGATTAATAGTTTTAAGAGTTAAAATTATGAAAATCAACGAAGGAGCAGTTTTGTCAACGTGAAACCCAAGGTCATGGCCTATGAGATTCTGAATTACCTCTAAGCGTGATGCTTAGGATTCTGCGTTTGGTTCGCGATGATTTTTGATTTTAAAGCGGCATGTGTTTTTGAAGTGAAACTTCTTTACGCACGGCAGGAAAAGTACGTTTTATGCGAGTTGCTATGTAACGAAATTATGCAACGGATGTCCCCCCTCTGCTCGGCCACGTAGTCGAGTTCGTAGTGGGGCTCGCTTGAGCCGTGAGCGCGCTACAATGCAACGTTCGTTACAGGCAACTCCGGCATGTATAGTGTAAAATTAAATTCATAATGTACAAGTAATACCATTAAACTAATTCCTTAGCCCCTATCCCGGTATGTTTGTGTGTTTGAAGAAGTTTCACTTCAGTAGCGCGTTTTATATAATTACACGTTGTATTTTTTTTTTATTTCATCACGTTTGATGGTGCAGGTAAAATCATTTCAGACATAAAGTTTAAATATAGTTTACTGATCTAATAAATGGCCAAGTTTAATTTAAATCAGATAAAGTTTTTCCATCTAATGACAAGTTTTTTACAAGATTCTAGCTCAATGGGAAGAAAGTACCCTACCCGTTTATAAATCAGTAACCATTGAGCAAGCTTGTCAGTATAAAAAAGAAATTTGAATGGGGGCATATATATTTTTGTTGCGAAAAGTAGAAGCTTGAACTTATACAGGGTCATGGAGCTCTAAACAATGTGATCGTCTGTAAGGATTCCGCTTTTCATTTCATTGAGAAAAAAAATGAAAAATGTTTTCGTGTAGAAACAAACGAAATCGAAATGCAATTTCATGGAAATTTCTTTTAAAAAGGAATGAAAGTTACATGAGTGCTTTTTACATTTGTTAAGTTTGATTTCTTTTAAAAAGGAATAATGAAAGCTACAAAAGTGCTTTTTGCATTTCTCAACTTTGATTGAAAACACAAAGTTACAAATTCAAGCAACTTTATCGTCTACGTTTGTATAGACTATAGAAATTTTTAGCCATTCAGTAATTAAAAAGAGTACTTGTTGCTTCCAACGTTTTCGTAGTTGCTTCTTCATTAAGCAGATTAATTTCACAACGCTGATGAAGTTTTTAGTCCATTTTGTAATTATAAAGGAAAACACGATGTCAGTGAAATTTGCTACTGTGAAATATTATGTTTTAAATGCTCGTTTATTAACCTTTATGTTTTTTGTTGATTTTGGGGAAGAGTGACAGCCAGATAATTACAAAAATATCCGGTAAGTACTACAAATCAAACTGAGAAAGAATTTTTATTTAATTAATAAGAGAGATAAAAACTGAAGATGTAGCAGTGCAATAGAAGCTATGTATATAGAACTTCTTCGACATGCCGAAAATACATTAAATATGCCAATAACAGATTTGTTTTAAAAATTGTTATACTGAATGTTTTTTTTTTATAACACCCCCTGAAGGGCGGTTATGTCGGATTCCCTGAAGCGCCTACCAACTAAAACCTCTCCTCGAGTAGGGAGATCAACCCGAAGGTCGCGACTCCTAAGGAAGATGGGAAGGTTGGGGAAGGGAGGTGTAAAAGTAGGGAGGGGAGTGATTGGAGGGGGATCGTGTGGGTGATAATAGGTGACCCACTTCAAAGAGTAGGGTTGGTGCTCGCTCTAAAAAGCGAAACTAGAACTGAGCAAAGTGAGAAGCTCAGAAGAGAAGACGGCAGGGCCTTCTGAAACGGTCGTTTGGTTTAGGGGTGAAGTCGGGGAGTTTCGAGATAGACGGGTTTGGGTAACTTGACACTTAGGCCCTGGGATTTGCTGCGAATTTGATTGCAGCCTCGGGGAGAGAAGGTAGACCAGTTTCTCTCAGAATTTTGGTATTTCTGATGAACCATGGGTAGTCGAGTGCGGAGCGAAGAATCCGCACGTAGGTACCTAGAAGAGTTTGAAGATGTCGAGAATGTGTGTAGTCCCAGATGGGGATGGCGTAGGAGCAACTACTCCTGATGACAGCGTTAAACGCACGAATTTTCGTTTGTTGGGAGATGGATTTATTTAGGAAGAAAGATTTAAGTGCGATGAATGCACCCATAGCCTTGTTTAGGGCTCTGTCGAAGACGACGCCTAAGTAAGTGACGGAGTTGCTCCATTTGATGGGGCGGTTGTTTACGATGATGGAGGAAGGTTTTCGGGACCTACGTGAGAAGAAAATTGCTTCCGATTTGGTCTAGTTAATGGAAAGCTTCCATTTCCGATATCAGTTTAGGAGCAAGGGCAGGTTTTTCTGAACGTGATAGTTTTGGACTTAAGTATTTATAAGTGCAATGAATTACAACAAACAGCGTAGTGAACGCCATCTGTAGAAAATTACTCCATATTGTGGTATTCAAAAATGTTCTACAAGATATATCAAGATGTCGACTTATAGAAATATACCCATGACGTAGCTACCTGCACGTGGTAGACACGTAAACAAACAGCACAAAAAGTTGGACCTCGTCAGCACGCCGTTGACAGTTTCAACGGGATTCACATTATTTCTACTTACTGGCTTTAAACAGCGTTTTATGTTTTTTTTTCGATTACTACTAACAGTAAAGACAGCAGATAGAGATGGCCTGGCATTGTGTTGGAACTGTTTAAGGAAACCTGATCTTATGAGATCGAAATCGCGATCAGTTTGAGTTGTTTATTTTATGAGGGTAATGCTTAAATGATGAGAGCTAGGCATTTAGAATTAAACGAAATCAATATTTGCAATAACTAAAACAAACACTGAAAATTGTGTTCCATTTATTATGCAAATACGAGCACACCTACCCAGCCGTCTGTCAAAATAATAAATGTTTTACTAGTTTGCCAACAAGGGATAAAACAGCCATCATGCGACCGATATGTTACTACAAATGAACATATGAAATAATGATGTTAAAGTTCCGACTCGTTTAAAAAACATGACTGATGTTCACTGTGGTGTTCCACTGCTCCACCTCTGTCATGTTTTATATACGAGTGTGCTTTGCATATGGGAAGTAAGCATACAGTGTGTCACAAATGATAGCACTTCATCTGTACCGATATTATGAAGAGGTAAAGTTTGTACGTTTGGATGTAAAACGTAATACCCGATCTTAATAATTGTTTCACCAGTATCTAGAATAGGCGTGTAGGGTGAATTTTGGCTATACATTATTTCATTAAAATAAATGGGCTTGACGTGGAGACCAATTTTGTGACGCAAGTTGATACGAAAAATAGTCGAGCGATTGCGTTCCCTGCGCTAAGAAATACATGACTGTTTTCTATTAAATAGTCTAAAAAGGATGTAAAAATATTATTACTTGTAGTCAAAAGATTAGTATGCTTAAACAGGAGTTAGCAGGGGGTAGAGTAGACCTAGATTAGACTACTGTTCGCAAATAGTTAAGGATTTCGAATGTTCTAGTTTTAGGGAAATGCGTAGATTAGATTAAGATAGGAAACAGTGGAGGTGCGTGTCTAACCAGACGATCTTATGATGATGATGAGTCAAAAACTGAATTCCAAATGAATAAAAAGTAAATCAAAGGAGTTGAGGCTCAAAATCATAGTTAAATTAAGAAGTAACATTCGGCATTAACGTAACCCTCATACTTGAATGTCACAAATAGAAATAGGGGTGTAAGAAATGAAAAGATATATGTCTATAAAGACTTTTAGTCGAAGGACATAAAATTAAGATGTCATTCGAAATATGGGTACATTTTACTGTAACATGTTTGAGTAATATGGAACAACGTTTATAGGCAAACGGATAACCCACTGAGAACAAGGAGTAGATACAGAGGGTAAAACTGCCTAATTTATTTAAATTACATTAACAAGGTTGTCCTCACACCCTCACAGAAATTGAGGCCGCAGTATTATTAACTGAATTTCTGTGGCGAAAAGAGTGAACAATACATGTATCCCATTAAAAAAATTACATCCAAATTAACGTCCTCGATATTAAGGTTGAAGTAATATTTAAGGTTACCTGTTGATTTCTGCTTCGATAGCGACTTTTCTTTACATTTTTCGAAAAAATGAGAACAATCAAGACTTTTTGTGTTTCTTTGTCTACTTTACCTATCTTGTGTCAACTCACGTGTCCGGCCTTTGGGAATACAAGTCAACATTTTTATAATTTTTTGAGAACTATCTGGATGACGCAATTTAAAAGAAATATAGAGCACTCTTATGCTTTTATATTTCGGATGACGCTAAAATCCCGTGCCCTACTTAAACCATTTGTAACGGTATAACAATAATAAGTTGTTTGTTCTTCTAGATTAAAGACTCCTGACAAATAATTTTCAAAAATTTTATTTTTTTTAATCTCTATGTAGATTACTTCAGATCTTTTCGAAAGACATCTGAACATGAAGTTAACATACTAAAGAATAGCAATAAGGCATGAGAGACGATTTTAGTGAAAAAAAAAAATAAAATAAAAAGGAGGTTAATACTCATGTTCAAATGTCGCTCGAAAAGATATGAAGTAATCTACATGGAAATTTAAAAACATCTTGAGCGACCTTTGATGTCA